>NC_090750.1:29861100-29873600 GCF_036898095.1 Palaemon carinicauda | reverse complement strand
ATATATATTTATATATATATATATGTGTGTATATATATATATATACATATATATAATATATATATATATATATATATATATATATATATATATATATATATATATATATATATATATATATATATATATATATATATATATATAGAGAGAGAGAGAGAGAGAGAGAGAGAGAGAGAGAGAGAGAGAGATTAAAACCGTATTGGGTCCACACGTTTGGAGAATGGGAATTTCCTTGTATGCTTTGTAGTCAGATTCACTACAGTTTTATTTTAACTTTTGTGTTTTTTTAGGGGGACAGTCTAGAAATTAAACATTTTGTAAACCTTGTAGTATAATTAATCATAAAAACAATGTTTCCTTGTGTCCTGAGTTCCATATGGCTACCATCAAGGATTTTTTCAAAATTTCTTCTCTGATTTTTTTTCCTCAATATCTGAGTTTTTATTTCGAAAGCTAAACTAACACTTTCCAGGCCAGGAAAACCAAAGCTTATAGTAGCAAATGTGTTGAGACATTTTGTACAGCATTTCATGCAAATATTTAACAGTTTTTGTACGGCAAATTGGTCAATATTTCATGATAAGCCAAATCAAACGGTTCCGAGACAGTCATGCACACGCATTACCTACTGATCGCCACACACTGTTAAGAAACGTAGACAGAAAAGAGTAAGTACTGGAGAATTTCAACACTTTTCACGAGATCCTGCACGTACGAATTGTATAAAGAGCTATGTTTTTACTGTCAAAAAGATGATGAAGAGCCGGAGTTATGCATACAAATGATGTTCTGTATATATTCTATGTACAGCGAGAAGCAAGCTACAGTGTAAGCAGAACTGGCTACTAAGAACAGCTGCTACAACATGCAAATCTACTCAAGCTACTTAACCTCATTGAAGTCCAAACACTGAACTATGCATACCTACCTCTGGAAGAAATCGAAATCACATATGTTAATATACTTGGCACAGAAGGCTCAGAAAACCGTGTACCTTCATTCAACATAAAGTTGTTATAAGAAATATATCATATTCCCGACCACACCTGAAGTCCTGTCTTAAAAAATGTGAAGAAACTCTGCTGTTTTCTAATCCCCAGAGGCATGCAAGGAAAGCTTGATTCATTCTATGAAAGAGTAATGGTAATGATAAGGACATCAATCAGGCAATCTAAAGAGAAACAGCATCGCAAACTTTACCAACCCATCCTAGGGTACAATACCATAGTACTTTTAAGAAACATGAAAACCTATTGCTGTAGTTGATATGATGCACATGTGACCATTCAAGCCTTCACCCCTGATGCGTATGTACTTGGTGTCATAGTAAATCAATGATTTCACCCTGTGGGCACCAGTAAAGGAGAACGAGATGTTCAGGTCTGCAAACCAAAAACCAAATTAGAACTTTGAAATAAGGTTGTGAATATAAAGGACACCAAGGACTTGTATAGTCAACAGATAGGCCTAGCTAGGTCCAGAGGTAACATTGCCCATTCACACGAATTCACACTTACACCATGAGTTCTATTGGGTCCGGATGGTACAATCTTGCCTTGCTTGGACAAAAATCGAAAGTGATCTACATTCTCAAGACTATCAACAGCAGAAATTCCATAGGAAGATCACCAGCCAGAGGATGGGATGGACGCTACACCAGATGCTCCTAGTCACAAGAGAGCTCTGGTAGATGGACTGGGTTTTCTGCAGAAGATGGCAGAGAAACCAGGATTTATGGTGACAGGCTGATGTCCCTTGAATTAGATTATAACAAAATCATCCACCTGTTTAACAAATGTAGGGACGATTCCCTAAAGAGGGCAACTGGGGATAATAGAAAACAAAAAAGAAAGAACATCAATCTAATATCATGTCTCAGAGAACAAACACAAATCACATCCCTTTAGGTATGTTTTTATTTTTTTTTTTTACCCAACAGGAACAAGGCTGATTAAGCAAACTTTCTTGCTGCAGAGAATCAAGAATACAATTGTACATCACACAGACTTGTCATCACCCCTTCTTCGGGGCATACCAGGAGTAACGAAGATTTTCTATTCCAGGGCAACAATCATGAAGAATCAGACATACTTGTTGATCAACTAGGTTAGACTGGCATCACACAGAAGTTCGTCGGATGTACAGATGTATTTTTCTCCGCAAATAGATTTCCTAGAGTAAGTTATGGCAAACTATGACATGCTGAAGACAATGTCCATTTTGATGGTTTCTGGGGTTATCTAGATAGAGCATTTTGTGTATATATTATGAACTATGTACGATCGTGTGACACACGGTTGGTACATTAGTTCACTGCAGATGCTTCCAACTGAAGCTAAAGTAACCGTAAATATTTTTATCATTATTGCGGTACCAGATAATATCTAATAACCAATCAATCAATTTGGTCACTGTGGCTAGCTTCATCCATGCAGCTTATTTCGCAAAAAGTATCTATCCTTGGATTCATTGGCCTTGAAAATTGTGGTTTTAGCTGTCTAAATCCTATTTCTAGATTATCTAGAAGCTGATATGTTAACGGAAACCGCTCTTATGGCAGTGATTTTTTTAATATCCAAGATGGCTGCCATAAAATACCAGGGCAAAAGGAAACATTGCTAATGTGATTGCTTATGGCATACGATAATGCTTCAATAAGTATATAGTGTTGAAACTCTCAAAAAAATTCTAGCGAAATTACTTAGTGAACATGAATTTCGATGTTATCTGTAGAAGTATTGGAAGTTTTATGTATTGCAATTATTTGAAACTATTCGGAATTAAAGCAAGTTGTCCGATCAATTTTTACTTTATTTTTTCAGATTCCATTGCAGGGGTTGTTGAAATGGGATACTGGATATCCAGAAACTTGTCAAACTTATGTTTAAATATAAGTACAGACTAAATCCAAGTGGTCGAGATATACCCTTCACTGCTCAGTTAGATTCAAAACGCGAGAGCAAATAATGATGAGCAAAAAATGACGGCTGCGTTTTGATATAGAATGAGTAAAGTTAGTGAGCATCTGAAAACAGGTAAAGAAAGGTAGTTTAATGAGTACAGAAAAACACAATTAAAATAAAGGTGAGAAAGTGCGTAATGAATCAAACGGTTATCAGAGCGTTAAAGAGGAGAAATGCAATTGCCACGAATGAAAGTAAATTGTCATGTGGTTAAATATTGATAAGCCATAATTGCTGCAATGTGAAATAGCAAGGAAATTACAAATATCATAAATATATAATGCCAATATAAAATAATTGCTTTCGTTAAGCTTATCCATAACATCACCGTTGAATGGAATGATTTTTATTGCTAATTAGTAATCTTTTAAAATTCCTTCTGCACTTTTTAATTTTCATTGTCTCATAAATGTCCATATTAACGTCATGCTTCCTCTCTCTCCTCTCTCTCTCTCTCTCTCTCTCTCTCTCTCTCTCTCTCTCTCTCTCTCTCTCTACGAGGCTGCTGTGGTATCTCATCATGACTTTATTTCTGTCACCTCAGACGAAATTCCTTTTCTTTTCCCCAACACGTGTTCCCCGTTGTGAGAGCCTGATTACATTTAGGAATAACCAAGAAAACACAGGAAATTCATGAATATCCTTCCATTAGGCGTTATAGGAATTGTGTTCAAAGCATTCATTTTATATTCATTCTTAAAACCAAAAGTTTATAACAGATATCAATTAACCAAGTCGATCATTATATCAGGGTTATCACATTAGCCAGTAGAAGATGTCATATAATCTAATCACTTGTCTGTCTGGTGCAATCTTTTGAATTCTATATTTTTTTAGAAAGAGAGAGAGAGAGAGAGAGAGAGAGAGAGAGAGAGAGAGAGAGAGAGAGAGAGAGAGAGAGAGAGAGAGAGAGAGAGAGAGATTGGTTATATGCGTTATCAGGCGTCACAGCAACCAAGGTCCCTGACGTCGAATAAATTTAGTATAATTTTCAGTGAATAGAAAAATCTAAAATCATTTTTCAATGAATATGCAACGGAATAGCTGTTCTATCACAGAAATATAACCAATTTACTAGTATTACATTGAAGAATATCCATCTCCGTTATCTTGACCCTCATGTACCTATCTACTAATATGTGACGTTCAAAGGAAATAGAATTTCATAGTATTTCTAAACCTATTTTTAGAATTGCTACTTATAACTCATTTGTTTGTCGTTTAAAAGCAATATGATTTACGGAAGGCATAATGGTAACACATGATATTCAATTTACAAAATCATATAATAGTCAAGTAGTATTCAGTGTCCTATCATTCGAATATACAATTTTTGTCTGTGTTTTGCGTCCAAGTATGGTCCAACAATTAGAGAGAGAGAGAGAGAGAGAGAGAGAGAGAGAGAGAGAGAGAGAGAGAGAGAGAGAGAGAGAGAGAGAGAGAGATTTTTTCATAGTAATCAATATTCAAAAGGTGTAGGTAAAGCCCATGCACAATCTGGAATGACTTTGACCAGATGGATAAGAAACAATGTAAATATGTATGTCATAAAAATCAACTTTCTGCAATTAAAATAATAAAAGGGGCCATAAATCACAGACTACCTCTCAACTTTTTCCAAATTACTTTCTGAAATGTCATGCTCCAAAATAGAGGAATTATTTCATGAAAACACTTTCATGTCTTTCTGCCTGCAAAGAACCAAGTATATTCTGGGGAAATATGGAGTAGATGTATTATATGAAGATGAAGTAACATTGAGCCATGCAATCATTTAGTTACAGAGCAATTTTGCAGACTATCATATTAAAAAGCGAATAATTAAGCTTACAGTTCTGAAAATCCGAATGTACGATCCTTGATATCAATGTAAGCTTAAATTTAAAACTACGTGAATTAGAATATTGTCAAAAATTACGACTACCTATATAGACTAAGAATAACACAAAATCATTTTTTTCCCCAACAGAAAGATACTGGAAGGTACATTTTTTTCTGTACAATATAAAAAGGAGAGTTTCAATCAATAGCCTAATTGAGAGAGAGGAGAGAGAGAGAGAGAGAGAGAGAGAGAGAGAGAGAGAGAGAGAGAGAGAGAGAGAGAGAGAGAGAGAGAGAGACCATTCCCAAAAGACGAAAAATTCACAATTGAAGAAAATAGATATTGAAGTATGCAAAGTATATCGGTATGTGTGACAAAAGAGAATATCTTGCAAATGGTTCTCAAGATGGATTTCAAAAGAGGATCTATTGTAAGTACAGAGAATCCATACTGGATCAAGGATATCGTCCCGATCCTTTGATCATTCCACAAGCAGTTTTCATAAATCTATGCTATCTTCAAATGATTCTGGCATATCAGATAATGATGGTAGCGGGTGTCTCTTGACCAAACACTGTGAATACAATCGAAACACTACCCATGGGACAAGTGCTGTATCATGTTCTGGAGAGAGGCCTTTATCCACAAATGACCTCAGGGATTAATGGAGGTCAAGGAACTTTCAAAGGTCATTAAGGGAAAACTTGATACTCAGCAAAATATACTTACTGATACATTGGATGGATGTAAGGAGGCATATTGTAATTGTGGAGGACGATATCATGAGCGAAATTATTAACAAAGTTCATGGAATGCTCAAAGCAAACATCAGGGATTTCTGAGTGTCCTTTTATGGAGATGTTAGACCATTCTGTCCAAACATTAGTGCAAGTCGTGATAGAAATGGACAAGAGTAAACCATGCAGGCATTAATCAATTGCTATGTTCCTATAAGTGGTCACAAATATCACACCTTTCTCTATTACCACTGGAAGTGACCACTCATCATGGGAAAAAGCTGTGTTGAAGAGGAGTTATCACGGATCTTCACGTTTGATTTTCTATTATTTGAACATAAACACAGAGAGACAAATTATTTGCATTGCTAACGAATTGTGATAGCAATGTCAAATCAGTCACTTATATATCTACCATCTAGAAACACAGAATTAAAAACAAAACAGATATTTTATAGCAATGAGTCTCATAGTTATGAAGGGATTCATATGAAATTTTCCAAGAAGGATAATCTAAATTATTTCACTTTTCAACCTAATTCGTAACGCAGACTGAAACACCATAAGGGAAACTGAAAGGGACAGGAACATTGACCGTCCTTATGACATAATTTATATCATCTGATATCAATCCGCAAATGACTGGCCTTTATAGGCAAAAAGAATTATATTCGGCATGAAAAAGAAAGTTATAAATTTGGAGGCGATTATCCAGTGGATATTTGCATGAGTTTTGTATAAATCTGTTAATCTAATTCAGGAAAAAAACTTTTTAAAAAACATACGAACATGCGGACACATTTCCCATTCATTAACTGTGTACCATAATATTGACCGCCAAAATGAATCTGCAATAAACTTGAATATTTCTTTATTTAATTCAGCATTTACATATCCTATAAAAAATGTTACATAAACTTACTTTACACCGATTTCCTAGCGTACTAGAAAAAGAAGCAAAAAGAACTTTACTGACCTGCGGTCAAATATATCCAGCATATAATAAAACCGAAACAATTCTAACCTTCGTGAAAGGAAATAGAGAACATAATTTGCCAGTACCTAAAGCGAATCTGGAAAATGACCAAAGTCGTTTTCCCATCTGCCATTAATCTTGTGAGTCCATTATCATTCAGGCAGGTAAACAATGGGTCTATTCCAAAGAAAGAATGGCAGGGCATTGATATTCGGCAATGGAACAATTGGATTTCGTATTGGAATAAGTTGCACTTCCCATTTAAACCTCGGAGTGGTTATCATCTTTAAACATTATAACAGCAAAGGTGATTTTTCTCAAATTACTTTGATTTGTAAATAAACTAAAATATTTTTACCCCTGAAAACATTTAGTTTGTGAGAAAATTAAAAACAAATCTTCCTTAAAGAAAGTATATGAAACTGCTTGTCTCCGCGCAAAAATTCAGTTAGTGTTGCAGTGTATTGTAAAACCTAACCCTTGAAGATGAGAGAAGGACAAAATTTAAAGCGACAGCTTGGTAGAACCCTATAAATAATCATAAAGATGTTACAAATGCTAATTCATTCAACTGTCACAGAAAAAACAAGGAAAACACTTCCCCTTGTGAGCTACAAAACACGCCTCATTCTTTATTATTATTATTATTATTATTATTATTATTATTATTATTATTATTATTATTATTATTAGTAGTAGTAGTAGTAGTAGTAGTAGTAGCTATAGAAATACTAATATAAGTCAGTTAAACGGCAACCATAGTTATAAAAGCAAAAACAAAATTCATTAGAGAAAGCTCGCACTTCAAAGGGAATTAAATAAGTAATCAATAGAATAATTTGCATATACCTTAAAATCACTATTTCTAGAATGTTCACAGATTTTTATGAAAACTCACGATAAGTTTTTGGGCCAAAAGTAACTTATGGAAAAATATATTCACTGGTATGATAAAAAATGTTCAAAAATCAAAATGATATATATCATACAGGCACCATTCAAATTACATTAACCAATGCTGAAGGACAGGCAATATCTAGCCTTTTAAATACTGTAAGAGCATTCGCGTTGACAAACGATGCAAAATCAGATATGATGATAGTATGGGAATGTTGCCTTTTCCATTTCAGTTGATAACAAGGACATTAGCTTCATATATTGCAAACCTTATTCTGAATTTCTATTTAAGGAGAAATATTTTTCGAAATGTTCCAACCCGCCCATGAATGGAGCTATTACTAATGAAATTCCAACAAAGCTTTGGAAGCTACCAGACACTCCGTCTTGTGAGTATTCTAATGATAGTAGAACAAATTACAAATGGGAGGCTTGTTCAATTTATATGAAACATGGTAGGAGTGAGAATATTTGGATTGTATCTTTACGGATGATTTTAAATGCCTCACTAACATTGTTAAAAAAAAAAAACATTATACATCAATGCAGTAAGACTTGTAGTGATCAGCGTTTCCCTTCCTCGTCATTTGAATGTAAAAAACAATGGTGAGACGGGAATACAACATCAACACAGACAAGATAACGACTTCAAATAGTCAAGTTTTGACATCTGGTGCTGTCATATCGGAATTACGATAAAGTCAATAATGTACATGAGTATATTAGCCTTTCCCAAAAGCTTAAATTAGGATTTTAAAGACGTTGAATGGAAGGAATAAATACGCCTAGATAGTCAAATGCATTCAGTCAAGACATATTTACACATTCTGAGTTTGCATGCATAAGAACAGACAAAACACCAAATTGAATTTGAATTTAAACCATTTATGTATTAGTATAATTATACTATCATAGTTAAATTTTCCTTATATGTTTACAAAGGATGATGTGATACGTTGTGAATACATTATTACGTTAAAAAAAAAAAAGATACTTTTCGCAAATTTCCATGAGCAACAACTGCCTTGACCTGGATGACGATCTCCTCTCCAGTAACCTGGACAAGAATGATATCTTCTTCAAGAGTCTTATAACTAATATTGACAATATCTCCAAGAACCTCAGCAACAACAATGGCACCATTCCCAACAACCATAATAACAATGAGGACAGCTTTCATAACCCTGCCATAAAATAACATTCTCTTTAACAGTCTCCTCAAGAATGACTGCGTCCTCCCCAATAATCTTGACAAAATGAATTCCATAGCATCTAACAACTTTTTCCATCTGATGATATCATCTCTACGACTAACAACCATGGGAAGAATGGTAATCTCATCTCCAAGAACCTTTGCAAGAATGATGTTATCGTCGATAACAACCATATCAAGATTGATATCCTCCTTAATAACCTTGAAACAATGACGATATTCCTCCAAGAACCTTGGCCAAAATAATGACACTCTTCAATACCTTATATCAAAAGCCTCGGCAAAAATTAAGACATCTTCTCCAAGAACCTGAACAAATATTGCAACGTCGTTGCCTTAACTTTGGAAGGAATGACAGAATTCTGTTTAGCAAGCATAGAAAAATTACGACAGCCTCTCCAGTAACCTTAGAAAGAATGGCGACATTCTCTCTAAGAATATTGTGATAAATAATGATGTTCTCTTCAACAACCTTGTATAAATTATGTTATCGTTTCCTAAAGCCTTGGTAAGAATAATGATATCTCCAAAAAACTGGGTCAAAAGGATGGAGTTATATCTTACAGCTTTCGTAAAAATAATGACCTGTCCAATAAGTTTGGCATGAATGATTTGTTAAAAACTATGACCGCCTCTCCAACTATCTTGAAAGAAATGATGACATCCTCTCCCATTACATAAACAGCAGTAATGACTAAACCCTCTCCAGGAGATGGAAAAAATGACTACATACTCTTCAACCATTTTGACAAAAATGATGATATCAACTCAAACGACCAATAAAAAATGATGACCTTCTATCCGAAAACCTCAATAAAATGAGGGCATCATCTCCAAACGTCTTGTCAAGATTGATAAGATTTTCTCCAAGAATCTGTACAAAAATTGCAATGTCCTCTGCAAGACATTTGACGGAATTCATATCTCCTACTATAAGAACCACGGTAGGACTATCGGACATCCTCTCCAATAATCTTAACAGATATGACGCAGATATCTCCAATCGCAAATGAACTCCAAAATGAAAGGAACATAAGATCATTATTCTCATAAAATATGACCGGTCAGGTCGATACGAAGAATAGTTTGAAGATTTGTTGAATGTTGATGATAAAAACAACAAGAACTGAAGGGTTTTATGATAAAATCTAGTCTGCATAAGGAAGATTGATTGTGCAACTGACAATTTCCAAGAATTGCTTGTTACAAAGAATGTACAAAAGTATAAGTGAGATGAGTATCGATTCCATAGTAGTACAGATCTTTGTACAAAAAATAACATAAAGAATTATGTGCGTAAAATTTTACTCAGGTTCCTTGGAAATTGGATGAGAAGATTTGCATTGATCATGGCTCACAGGTAACAGAAAGATAAATAGGTGAAGGCAAGCATGGGTCTAAACATAGATGAGGAATTGTTGATCGAATAATTGTCATGAATCAGTTGAATGAAATTGCTTGAAAGTAAATACGAAAACCTACATCTTGTATACATTGAGTCACAATATGTCCATTATAAATTCAATCAGGCAGCAATGTCGAAGGTGTTAAAGATATTCTGTTTAGAAGATGAGGTGTTAAAAAAAGATTAGCAATCGCTATAAAGGAAGTGCAGCGTATGTTGGAATACGCAAATGGGAGAGTGGCTAGTTTGTTCGGAAATTCACTCTCGAGACGTGTGTATTAGCCTCTACGGGTGTTCAGTGTTTTTAAGGTTGGAATTGTGAAATATCGAAGAAAATTACATATTAAACCAAATGCATTGAGGTAAGAAGATAAGTCATCGATGAAGTGTTGAGTGAATGGTTGGTGGTGTTGTTAATTTACTGTATACCGATTGAATATTTACTGTAAATACCCGTGAAATATTTTAAGGTATTTTCAGGGAAAAATAAAGTTATTACCTACGTGAGTAGCGATGGGTTATGTGGGTGTGTATATATATATGTATATATATATATATATATATATATATATATATATATATATATATATATATATATATATATATACAGTGTATATATATATATATATATATATATATATATATATATATATATATATATATATATATATATACAGTGTATATAGGCCTATATATATACTGTATATATATATATATATATATATATATATATATATATATATATATATATATATATATATATATATATATACTGTATATATATATATATATATATATATATATATATATATATATATATATATATATATATATATATATATATATATATATATATATATATATATATATATTTAAGAAATATGATCTTTAATGCAGGATCATAAGAATTTAAGTTTAAGGAAAGAATGAAAAAAAAAATCCGACAATGGCTTGGTAAAGTAAAATTTGGACATCAAATCACCTGAAATTTCATTCACAAATCATGCCATATATCAGTTTCTTGACATCGATGTTACTGTATGGACATGAGTCGTGGTATAACACTGAAACACCATCCAATATATTTTGTAGATTTAAGGACAAATCCTCAGAAGATGATGGGGAGTGAAATGGCCGGACAGGATTAGAAATAAAACTATAAGAGAGATTACTCGAATGCTATATGTGGATGAAATCATAGTGAGGGGTAGATGGAGATGGTTTGGGCATACTCTTCAATCTCCCCAAGAGAGATTAGTTCACCAAACTTTCAACAGCGTTCTACAAAGCACTAGAAGAGTCGGAAGACCTAGGCATACATGGCTGAATACTACAAAGCGTGAAGTAAGAGATGATGAATGGAGAAGTATTGATTTAAAAGCTCAAGATAGAAAAGACTGGCGATATATATATATATATATATATATATATATATATATATATATATATATATATATATATATATGTGTGTGTGTGTGTGTGTGTGTGTGTGTGTGTGTGTGCGTATGTATGTGTGAGTGTGTCTATGCACGTGCATGTGTATGTAATTATTTTATATATCTGGAACTTGTGGTGTTAAGATTTGAAAGATTTCCCACGAACAATTGAACCTGAAATATGTCCTGACTGACTTCTCTTTCTCGGTCTTTATTCAAGGCAAGAAATATAATGACAATAACTATAGAGAATTTCAACACATTTTTATTCAATAGGTATTCCAGTTCAAAGAAAGGATGCTCATTTCAAGGCATATACTTTTCTAAACATAGACCATTAACATGTATGTCGAGCTTCCAGCATTTTCCTTGAAGAAGCAGGAATGTTTCACCAAGGTCTATATATGTATGGTCTGGTCAAGCACCGGCCGGCGGTCAAGAGCTGACGTCATCTGGCGGCATCTTGGGTACGTGCCGCCATTAATCTATAAGGGGATGAAATACTTAACTCTCTATTTTCCTCTCCTGTGTAATTAAATGATATTTTTTTCGTACAGATTGGCTTTCGTAGATGATGTTTCTATTACCTGGTCTAATAAAAGACAGATTAGCATGTGTCTGAAAGTCCAAAAGGTAATCAGAAGATTCCACGAAATTCTAAATTCCATACCCGCACCGTTTTTCCAATCCTCCAAGGGAAATCCTTGTTTCATCTGTATCTGAATTTAATGGCTTCACAAATAGATATGAAGAGAGAGAGAGAGAGAGAGAGAGAGAGAGAGAGAGAGAGAGAGAGAGAGAGAGAGAGAGAGAGAGAGAATTTCTTTATTCATTGTTTTTTAGAATGACGGCTTAAAATTGTGCTTTTAGTTTATTAAAAAAGATAAAGAAATGTCCGACTGAAAATGATTTAGTCAAGATTGCTTACAATAATCAATCATCAATTAATAAGACTAGATATCTCTTTAAAAGGAAATTAGAAATTGATATTAAAAACCTTGTATATAAAGTATATATGTGATAATAGATATACAATATAAGGACACTGACA
>NC_090750.1:29841100-29853600 GCF_036898095.1 Palaemon carinicauda | reverse complement strand
TAAGCAATAATGAAAGGCCTCCAAATACAAGTAATAGATGAATCTTATGTTAGAACACTTGATATCTATACATGAAACACAGAAATTCCCTACTGAGAAAGGAGTTAGACAAGGAAACCCCATCTTTCTTGACCAAATGTAGAAGTTGATAATAATGGAAAATACCTTAACAACTTAAGATTTGCAGATGCAATAGTTCTGTTTAGTGACTCATGGGAAGAAAGGCAAAGGATGATAGAAAATTTGAACAATGAATCTGTAAATGTAGGACTAAAATGATATAACTAAAACCGAAATAATTTTCCATAAAGTATAGAGAAAACAAAGAAGTTTGTTGGAGAATGTTAATGAATATACGTAGTTAGGATAGACAATAAGTGTTTCCCCAAGACATGAATTTAATATCAAAAGAAAGATGAGCAAGATAAGCATGATATGGAAAGATTTGGTGAACAAAAGGAGATTAAGAATAGTAAAATGCCACTTTCTCTAAAAAGAGAACCATTTAATCATTAGCAATTACCAATCAACTGAAGAATAATGACCTCAGACATATTTTTCCCATCGCGTTTGTTTGTTTTTCTTTTTTTTCTTTTTGCCAATTTACACCCACAGATTTTCTTAGTTCTTCAATATATCTCCCTTTCTTCCTTCCTCTGCTTCTTTACCAATATCTAGAGACCAATTCTGTTATTTTTATGTCCCTCTATTATATTCATTCTTATTAAATGTTCTGTCCTTGTCTATTTCGTTCTCTTACACGTTGTTAAAAAAATTCTTTACTTTAGTTTGCTTCTGATCAATATTGCTACTTTTCTGTTTTATACTGTTAATCCCATCAATATTCTTTCCATGGCTCTTTGAGTTGTAACTAGCGTATATGCTAAGACTTTACTAAGGATTCTCTATTAAGAGAAAGTATCATTTTACTCTCAATGTCATTTTCTTTACCAAAAAGTTCTCCAATCCGTTGTTATCCTTCTTTTAATTTTGGTCTTATGACCTGGGTAAACACTTACTGTCAATCCTTCTTAAATTTATTCCTTAACAATCTTTGGAGAATCATTCATTATCCCTATTTGTTGTATCTCAGCATTTCCATTGAACATGATGTTAGTTTTACTAATATTCATTATCAATCCTACATTTCAGCTTTCCTTATTCAAATCTTATATTATAGAAGACGGTATATTGTATATATGTATATATATATATATATATATATATATATGTATATGTATATTTATATATATATATATATATATATATATATGTATATATATATATATATATATATATATATATATATATATATATATATATATATATATATATATGTGTGTGTGTGTGTGTGTGTGTATGTATATATACATATATTTATGTATTTATATATATGTATATGTATATATATAATTTTATTTATTTATATATATATATATATATATATATATATATATATATATATATATATATATATATATATATATATATATATATATATATAAATTTTTATGAAGCTGGTCTAGTGTAGAGTAGTTTGCAAATGATTTTATTTATATTTTAAATTGTTTTCATATATGCAATGGAGATATGAATTAGACAGCCCGTAAAATGAGCTCTTCTTGTATGGAATTTAATTGTATTCTTTATTCAAGTTAGTATATGTAAATATGCGTTATTTTTTATGAATTAACTTTTATTTTACATGTTTGTTATGAAGTCTTACGTAACCTATTTGAAAGTGTTGTAGGACTCGTGCAAGATTTGAACAAGGGCTTAGGTAAAGTTTTTTTTTATATTCTATGAGGTATTGCATCATGTTTGTGCCTTGGAAAATTCTCTAATACATGCTTTAGAAATGTTGCGAAGGCCTGGGGATAGGATGTTGTCTTTTTTTTTATTTCGGGGACAAAGGGTGGGTGGAGCTAGCTGCCTGAGGGAGCCGTCTGGCGTGGCGTTAATACATTGTTCGGGAGAGAGACACTTGGCAACTCTTCACGCCATGCTCGGCCCCCATGCTTCCAGACCTCAGTCCTGGAAGGTTCTTGAAGTAACTGAATTTCATATAAAAGGGGACACCAGGTTTACAGTTCAGATAGATAGATATCACCAGCCTTAAGATTTACATCTCACCTCTCTCACTCTCGCACGCAACCCAGTGTATTGTTGTTGAAAATGTTCAGCACGTTTAGTGTGTCCTCCCTTAAGTGACTCTGTGCCTCAAAACAAATCGTGTGTCGAAAAGATACGTAAGACGAAACGGGGATTTAGAATTCATTGTATTAGAGGGAGTGTTGGCATTGTATAAAGGTTGTTGTAATAGGCCCTGTAGGAAGATTAGAGATTTGTATTGTGATCTGGTTATCTATTTTTCATTATGTGTCAAACGTGAATATTGTATTATTCAGATTTAATTTCAAGTTTTCGTATGATTTACATGGCATTATTTCTTTTCTTATTCTGAGGTTTAGTCAAATATATTAGTTCAAGTCAAGTTAATGTATAATTTTCAGATCCTAACATTCTTGTCTTAATCTAAGATATGTTCAGACTTAATTTTTTTCAAGTGACTTATTTTGTTATTATGTAAATTCTTTCAATGTTGCAATTTATATAGAATATATTTATTTTTGTAAATAGTGTACTATTCCCATCACCAAATTTTAGAATCTGATTCCGCTCGCATCCTGATAAGAACCACAGTAAATTTTTAATAATACTTAAGAGTAAATACCTAGTTTAGTTTGAGTGTACTTAAAAGACCTTTGGATATTTGGTGTTTTATATATTGCTGTCTGGGAGTTATCTAACTGTTTCAAAATTCGTGTAGTAATATTTTAAGGTGAAAGAGTTTTAATGTAAAACCAAAGAAGTGAGTTTGGAATTCAAGAGGTAGATTAAATTGCCAGTCGTAATACGTATGATATTATATACTTCGTTTCCAGTCATGAGCCATCCTCATATAATTTATTTTTATTGCCCAGACCACGGGAGCTATTTTTATATCATATATATATATATATATATATATATATATATATATATATATATATATGTATATATATATATATATATATATATATATATATATATATATATATATATATATTTATATGTATATAGATATATACACACACACATATATATATATATATATATATATATATATATATATATATATATATGTATATATGTATATATATATATATATATATATATATATATATATATATATATATATATATATATATATATATATATATATACATACACACACACACACATATATATATATATATATATATATATATATATATATATATATATATATATATATATATACATACATACATACATACATACATACATACACACACACACACACACATATATATATATATATATATATATATATATATATATATATATATATATATATATATATTATAACATATATATACATATATACGAACACATTCAAAATATGCCCAAGAACACCTTTCCTGTATCATGTTAACATGCTTTCTTTCGCTCTTACTCACACCTTTATCCCATATTTTTCGTTTACTACCTTAAGGTATTTTTTTTCAAAACTACTTACAATTGCGTACACTTGAAACAAACTTCAAATTCTCTTCACAACGGCCGCCGTTTTTTTTTTTTTTTTTTACTATTCACAGTCAGTAGTTTATCTTCCGTAAAAATTGATCATGCCACAATCAATTTACGACTAAATTTCTTGTATAACATATTTACTCATCTGGCTCTAACTTGTCACGTCTTGAATAACAAAAAAGATATTATTGTTTCCAGACAAATCAATCACTTTGCCATCTACATATTCAAACAATTGTATAATTTCACAAATATTTTTTGAAAGAAGATAAAATCCCAAGATTAATCAAGGAATGAGAAGGGGGGGGGGGGGGGGAGGTAATTATTTAAAATCTGACACGGTGAATACATTACTCAAACATGTAGGTAGTATATTATGGTGGGACATATGAAGGATACGCACAAGTAACCTTGTAAGAAAGAAAAAAAAAAAGAAAAAAAAAAGTCTCCAAGTAACATGGATGCTCACTCACACGTAGAGACCCCAATTTCCATATGGACAGTTATCATGAAGACGTTTCATCATCTGTAAGTATTAGCATGATATCACCTTGCATATATATTGACATATATATTTTATATTCACTTAGAATGTACAAAAACACCAGGCATTGCTAATGAGCTACATAAAGCTGAAAAATTGTAAATTTGTTATATATTGGCAAAAATATAAGGAAAATTTCGCTCCACATCCACACTAATCCAATTGCATTTCCATTCAAATTCTCTCTCTCTCTCTCTCTCTCTCTCTCTCTCTCTCTCTCTCTCTCTCTCTCTCTCTCTCTCTCTCTCTCTCTCTCTCTCTCTTTTGCATAACGAGCTTCCAGTTTTTATGAAATTTAAAATGTTATTATCATCGTGAAAACTATTAGTAAGCATTTATTGATAAATCTCACTGCAATTTACATTTTAGAATATCCTTATTCTCTTCAATAAGGAAATAATGATTCTTTATTATTTCACATTTCCCCCCTCATGTCCGGTCTCTGACTTCGATGCTGACCTCATACTCGAATTCATTGATATTCCCATCGGGAGGAACCGTATCACAAGGAAAAGGCAAATCCTGATCTGCGGTATAAGCCATTCAATGGGGCAGTAATTGAATTCGTCGTCGGAATACTAAAGAGGGAAAACAGTGTGCGTCATTAAATATTCATAGTTTTGGATCCAAATAATTTTGGGGTGAAGTCAAATAAAACTTAAAATCGTTCAAATACCATTTTATTGAAGGGATCATAGACCACAATGTCGCAACAAGGACTAGTTTGTGTTTTGGTTTTTTCATAGTTTGTTATTTGTTTTATTGTTAAACAACTATATTGATGGAATCTCATTATTCCCCAAAATAAACTAAAAAGATTATCCTCTGCGTCTGTCATAACCTGATTTTGCTACAATCGGTAAATGGTATTTAGTTCCTTTTTTAGGTCACTATAATAATGAAAACAGATTTGTTAAATCTATACTTGAAATCATAATTTGACATCCGCTATCCTTCTTTATTAGGAAATCTATAATTTCCAAAAATCATTAACTATTAAGATAAGAGTCATCCAAAGATATGGTTTGCACCGTTCAGCCACCACTGAGTCCCCATTGTCGCTATTACCGGGAGTACGGGTGACGACAGACGCGCACGTGGCACGCACAAAAGATTTATCCCAGAGATGCGACCCTTGGCATGTGGTAGAAGTAAAAGCGAGATATTACGACCCATTTTTGAATAAATGGGCTTTGACCACAATTCTTGGTAAAAATTGCAAATCGTACCCCTGGCTTCACCTGCAAATGCACGTGTGACAACTGATGGTGAGTGCTGGAAGCCTGTTCTGTCCACTTGCCGGCTTCATCGGTTTGGTCCCCCTGGGTTGCACCGTTCGGGTGCCAGGTGGTCGCCAGTGGTCTGATGACAGTAGGTAACTTCATAAAGTTCAAATCGAAATCTATGATGAAATTTCCAACAAACTTTAAGTATTTTTCAAAAAAGTATTCTTGACTTAACATGGGAAATTTTAATTGCACGTGGCACGTGATTTCGATTTTTCACATGGTAGCCACTTATACCGGCATGAGACCCCATCCCCCAACCCCAAACCCTGAAATGGTTACGAAGTTTCAACCATATGGTTTTGCAGGATTTAAAATGACCAAATCGCCAACACTTTGGGTTTTTTGCCCTTAGGAGAAGTAGCATATGATTTTACCTATTGAATCTCAACCTTCGGTTACTATACCAAGAATAAATCATTGATTACTTTGAAATCTTAACCCTTTGTATTACCCCTTTATATAATTTTGAATCGCCTATATTCCAGACTTCATACCCTGGAATTTTAACTTTTTCAAAAAGCTTACAAAAATAAATAAATGAATGGATCAATTAATACATGTAAATGAAAAGCACTGTTAGTAAAGAAAACTAATTTACTCAGTTACATGAAGCATTTACACATATAGGCAAGTATTACTTTTATTTGTTTCACCTGGTAATTTTCTTGCCGCACAATATTCCAAAGTAATAGGTCCATAGTTTGGTGTACCAACCGTGTGTCACACGATCGTACATAATTCCTTTTGTATATATTATGCTTGTATCTTCGCCCTTCCCTCGCACTAAAAAGAACCAGAATAAACATGTCTGCATTTCTCCTATGTAACATTGTCTGCTTCTCGAACATGTAATTTCCTGTTGCCTTGAGGTTTTTTATATAAAGGAGAGTGTTCTATGATAAATCAACTCAGTTGCTTTCACACTGTTTTTGAGTTCACAACCTTCCCTCGGCCCGTCACATTGGTGACCCCGGAAGTCAACTCGCTCCCACCGCCTTCCATCCTCACCCCCCTCGCCTCTCCGTCGTTGGTACAATGATGGACTCTACAGAAGTTGACGCTGCGGCTGCCCCATTGAAACTTTTACCGTTCGGCAGCGGAGAGGCGTTTGCTTGGTTTCAGCGTGCAGAAGTCCAGTTTCGCATCAAGGGTGTGACTCGCTCAACCATCAAAGCAGATTATGTTCTCGCGGCGATACCCGAGGACACCTTCCCGGAAATATCCAACTGGCTTTGTGAACAAGGAGACACCCCAATAGCGTATGACGCTCTCAAAACATACCTTCTGCAGCAGTACTCGCCGTCGCCAGCCGCCCGTGTAGCAAAGCTTTTTCAGCTCTCGCAACAACCGTTGGGGGACCAAAGGGCTTCGCTCGCCCTCAGGGAAATGACCAGTATCGTTCGCCTTCAACCTGCCGCAGATGGCTCTCCTCGTGAGGTGAACCTACTTCGTGCCCTTTGGATATGCTGTTTATCCGGACCTATACGCGCTGCCATACCCGATGTCGATAGTTTACCCATAAAGGACTTGATGACCAAAGCCGACGCCCTTATGGACAGCCACTTCAAGACCTCCATCAATGCCTCCACCCCTGACTACGAGGATGCCTATTCAACGTCAACCGAAGCTGACATGAATGCCGTAGGACATACATGCCTACACTGTGACGTGCCGAAGCGGCGACAAAGCCGCCCACCACCCACCAATCACTCACGCCCCAACAAACGACTTCTACAGCCACTTACTACCTCCCATCCGCCGCAGTTTTGCTACTACAATTTCAGATTCGGAGCAACTGCAAAGAAATGTGCCGAGGATTGTCAGTGGCCAAAAAACGTGTAAGTAGGCCATCGCTCGTGGTGCTGGCCTCCTGCGTTTCTAATCTTTTCTTTTTACATGATGCAGGAACGGGCGTGCGATTTTTGGTAGACACGGGTGCTTGTCGTTCTCTTTTGCCAAGGAAAGTCTTCAAGACACGACGTAGTCTGTCTACATCTGCCGACGTCCGCTTGGTAGCTGCCAACGGATCTGCGATACCCACCTACGGTTACGAGATCCTCACATTATCGTTCGGAAACGGTAAATTCAATTGGAAGTTTCTCGTTGCTGACGTCACATTGCCAATCCTCGGTGCGGATTTCCTCTCTCATTTCCACCTTCTGGTCGATGTTGCCCACCGACGATTGGTCAACGCAGACTCGTACTTGTCGACACCTCTTCAAACCGCCCCCTCTAACCTTGCTCTCCACATTAGCGCACCCACGGATGCCTACGCCCACCTCCTCACGTCGTACCCGGAAGTTTTCCGTCCAGAACTTCGCCAAACGCCTACGGATCCTGCCAAGCACGGTATTTATCCCCATATCAAGACGACGGTACCCCCAGTCTTCGCAAAATTCAGACATCTGCCACTGGAACGATTGGCAGCCGCCAAACAGACGTTCGCCGAAATGCAGGAAATGGGCCTTTGCCAAAAGGCCTCCAGCCCATGGTCGTCACCCTTACAGATCTTTCTGAAGAAAGACGGCTCCCTCCGTCCGTGCGGGGATTACAGGCGCCTGAACATGCAAACAGAACCGGATCACTACCCCCTCCCAAACATTGCCGATGTGACCTCCTACCTGCACAAAGAAAAGGTTTTCTCTACGCTCGACCTCCTAAAGGGGTATTATCAGGTGCCTATGAACCCAGAAGACATCCCCAAGACTGCTATCACCACTCCATTTGGTACATACACCTTCAATTACTCCTGTTTTGGCCTTCGTAATGCTGGGGCCACGTTTCAACGTCTCATGGATGGCATCTTAGGGGACCTCCCTTTCTGTGTATGTTATGTGGACGACATACTTGTGTTCTCCTCCTCAAAAGAGGAACACCTCCATCACCTGCGCATCGTGTTCGACCGCCTGCAACAAAACGGCCTTGTAGTCCGGTACGACAAGTGTACCTTTGGCGCCAACGAAGTGTCGTTCTTAGGGCACCGCATCACTCCTGAAGGAGTCCACCCCCTCCCTGAGAAGGTAGCAGCCGTTCAGAACTTCCCCACCCCCTCGACCGTCAAAGCTCTGCAGGAATTCTTGGGCATGATCAACTATTATCACCGTTTTCTGCCAGCCATTGCCGCCACTCTTGCTCCCCTCTACGCCTCCCTCAAGGGCAAGCCAAAGGACCTGAAGTGGGGTCCCCTTCAAGAAGCAGCCTTCTGCAATGCAAAGAAGGCCCTATCAACTGCCGCGGCTCTCAATTTTCCTATCCCACATGCCCCTCTCCTTCTCTCCACCGATGCCAGCGACTTCGCTATTGGTGCAGTACTCGAGCAGGTGGTCAACGGCTCGCCCCGCCCATTGGCCTTCTTCAGCAGAAAACTGTCCAAGGCAGAATCGGGTTATTCTACCTTCGATCGAGAATTGCTGGTGGTGCACATGGCTGTCCGTCACTTTCACCATTACTTAGAAGGTACGCCCTTCGTCATTCGCACAGACCAAATGCCTCTGGTGCACGATTTTACTCGACAGTCTGATGCCTGGTCCGCCCGTCAACGCCGACATCTCTCTGCCGTGGCTGAATACAATTGCACCCTTAAATACGTCCCTGGGAAAATGAATCCCGTGTCCGATGCCCTGTCAAGAAACACGTTAGCTGTCGTTCAACTGGGATTAGATTACAATGCCCTGGCTGAAGCCCAACGACAGGATCCAGAGTATCAAGCATGTAGGACATCCTGCACGTCCCTCCGTCGGGAAGACTTCCCCCTCGAAGACTCCAACACCACCCTCCTCTGTGACGTCAGTACTGGTAGACCGCGACCTTGGATTCCTGCTCCCACGCGACGGCAGGTGTTTGATTTCATTCACGGCCTTTCACATCCCTCGTGCCGTTCTACTGCACAGCTGCTGAAGGCAAAGTTCATTTGGCACGGCATTTCTAAGGATGCTAAGGATTGGGTCCGCCCCTGTACTTCTTGCCGAGCTTCCAAAGTACATCGACACACGGATTCCGGAGTGGGCACCTTTCCTCAACCTCGGCGTCATTTCGCACACATTCATGTCATTGTTGTAGGTCCCCTACCCATATCACAAGGACATCGTTACCTGTTTACCGTCATCGACTGCTCCACTTGTTGGCCTGAAGCCATTCCCATGGAAACTGCAACGTCCACCTCATGTACATCTGCCTTACTCTCTGGATGGATTGCAAGATTTGGTATCCCTGAGCATATTACTTCCAACAGGGGAACCACTTTCACTTCTCAATTGTGGACATCATTAGCGAATCTCCTGGGCATCACCCTACATCAGACAACGGCCTACAACCCCGCTGCCAATGGAATGGTTGAACGTTTTCATCGCACTCTCAAAGCAGCTTTGATGTCCCGCTGCAAGGATTGCAACTGGTTTACTCAGCTTCCCTGGGTCCTCCTGGGACTAAGGACCACTCCTAAAGACGCCCTCGAAGTCTCTGCAGCTGAAATGGTGTATGGCGATCCGTTGGTCGTCCCTGCCGAATTTTTTCCTTCTACAACATCCTCCGACGATCTCCAGCACATACGTCACGTCGATGGGAAAATTTACTCCATGCCGCCAGACTTACAAGCCCCCAGCGAAGCATCACATACCAACAGACTTGCACTCTGCAACGCACGTCTTCCTGTGCAACGACACTAGCAAGCCACCACTAACGCCCCCTTACACGGGCCCTTTCCTTGTGATCCGCCGTAGTCCGAAAGCATTCCTACTAAACATTCGTGGCAAAGAAGACTGGGTCTCCATTGATCGTCTAAAACCTGCTTATCTTCTGCTAGATGACCCGCCTACAGTTCGCCTCTCTAGATCAGGGTGCCCTATTTAACATGTACAGTATGTCATTTTTAGGGGGGGGGGGAGCCATGTACCAACCGTGTGTCACACGATCGTACATAATTAATTTTGTATATATTATGCTTGTATCTTCGCTCTTCCCTCGCACTAAAAAGAACCAGAATAAACATGTCTGCGTTTCTCCCATGTAACATTGTCTGTTTCTCGAACATGTAATTTCCTGTTGCCTTGAGGTTTTTTATATAAAGGAGAGTGTTATATAATAAATTAACTCAGTTGCTTTTACATTGCCTTTGAGTTCACAACCTTCTCTCGGCCTGTCGCATTGGCAATAGCCTAAAGAGATGTTGCAATTCTGTTGTACATAAGAGAGGACACTCCGTCAATACCCGCAAGAATGTTGATATTTTCTTGCTCAAAAGAGCTATGTGATGTCGGAGAGATGCCATTAACTAATAGCTGCAAGTATCTATTGACTAATATACACAAAAGTAATCACTTAGTAATATTTTCTACTGTGGAATCTACACGCTCAACTTGAACTCTCTGGACATATTTCCTAATTTAGAAGTTCCCCTTTCATACTAAAATTATATCAGGTACTGTTACCAACCATTTCTGACACAATGGGGCATTATTTTCAGGAATCTCTTCAAGACTATTAGTCGGACAGTATTGCCCATACAACAAAATGTTTACAACACCCAGCAGAAATTTATAGTGTTATAGAAGTTTGTCAATCTTATAAACTTTAGCACAGTGATTCTCAAACTGGGTGCCGTGGCACCCTGGGGTGCCATAGACAGCGCCTAGGGGTGCCGCAAAATTGTCATGAGTTTTGTCTTGGCTAAATCGTCTTAATGAACCTTTGAAAAAAAAAGTTTTCTAAAGTCTTCATATAATTATCAGTGTAGGTAGGAAGTTACATGCTCAAACATTTCTCGCAAATATAGGTTGATATTTCCTTTTCTATACTTGTACAATACAACTACTACTACTACTACTACTACTACTACTACTACTACTACTACTATTACTATTACTACTACTACTACTATTGCTAATAATAATAGTAATAGTAATAATAAATAATGATAATAGTATAACAACAACAACAAAAATAGTAATAATAAAGTGTAACAGTCGACTCTGTTCATACTAATTTTCTTTGCTTATACTCGTTGCCCTTCCGATACGTGTTCGGTTCTCGTCGGCTTTGTATTAACCCCAGTTTTCCACTCCCGAGTCAGTGAGGCATACTACCTCAAGGCATAAGTTCTTTGCTGTTTCTGCGGTTATATTACAGTTGTTTTGAACACTATCGTGCTTCTAACATACCGTACGATGGATAAGTTTGTCATTAAGAAGAGAAGACACGAAGTTAGTGGTGAGGGTGAAGAAAGGGACGAATTTGGGTTTGTGAGCGAAAAGGATTTGGCCATTCCAACAAGTAAATCAACTTCAAAAAAAGGCAAGAAAAATCGCTCCTACTTGGATAATTATTTAAGTTTTGGATTCTTCTGGTGTGGTGATGAAGTTACACCCATGCCTTTATGTGTTATTTGTGGTGATAAATTAGCTAATGAAGCAATGGTACCCAGTAAATTAAAGAGGCATTTAACTGTGAAACATAATCATCTTGCTAACAAGCCTCGGTCCTACTTTGAGGGACTTTTAAGTGAGCAAAAACAACAGAGTGCGATGCTTTCTAAGAAAGTCAAAGTTGCTGATAAAGCACAAGAGGCCAGTTACTTAGTTGCAGAGTTAGTTGTTAAAGGCATGAAACCTCATACAAAAGCAGAGACTCTGATTCTACCTGCATGTAGTGCCATAGTAAAAACAATGTTTGGAAGTGAAGCAGAAAAAGAAGTGAGGAAAATTCCCGTTTCGGATAGTACCATTAGCAGACGGATTCATGATATGTCAGCAGACATAGAGAAAACTGTATGTACATCTGTGAAGGAAAGCGAAATGTTTGCACTTTAGGTAGATGAGTCTACAGATATTGGAGGTATGGCTCAATTACTGGTATTCGTTCGGTACATTCATGATATTGAAATAGTGAACCAATTCTTTTGTTGTAAAGAACTTAAGGAAACTACAACAGGCAATGGTATTTTACCTACATGAAGTGAGTACTTTAAATCATTTGGTTTGACCTGGCAATCGTGTGTTGGGATTTGTACAGATGGGGCACCTGCCATGATTGGCTCAATCAAAGGATTTGTGTCATTA
>NC_090750.1:29808600-29836100 GCF_036898095.1 Palaemon carinicauda | reverse complement strand
AATCGTGTCTCGAAAAGAAACATAAGGCGAAACGGTGACTTTGAATTCATTGTATTTGGGTGAGTGATGGCATTATGTAAACTTTTGTAACTGGCCCTGTAGGAAGGTTAAGATCTTGTATTGTGATCTGGTTATCTACTTCCATTAAGTATCAAACTTGAATATTTTATTATGCAGATTCAATTTCAAGCTTTTGTATAATTTTCATTGCAGTATTTCTTTTGTTAGTCTAGGGTTTATTCAGATTTAACATTTAAAGCCAAGTCATTATATAATTATTAGATTGTATCATTTTTTGTCTTGATCTAAATTTTGTTCAGACTTAATAATTCAAGTGTTTTGTTTTGTTATTACGTAAATTCTTTTTAAAAGTGTTGTAATTTATATAGAATATATTTATTTTTGTAAAGAGGGTATTATTCCAATCACCATTGTTTGGAATGAGATTCCGTTCGTATCCTGTTAAGAACCATGGTAAGTTTTAAATAATATTTAAGAGTAATTACCAAGTTTAGTTTTGAGTGTACTTAAGAGACCTTTGGATATTCAGTGTTATATATATTGCTGTCTTGAAGTTATTTAACTGTTGTAGAATTCGTGTATTAGTACTTTAAAGTGTAACAGTTCTAATGTAGAAGTAAACAAGTGAGCTTGGAATTCGAGAGGTTGATTAAGTTGCCAGTCGTAATATATATAGTATTATATGTGTGGTTCCAAGTCACGGTTCATAGTGTAATATGTTTTTGGTTCCCAGACCCGGGAGCAATAATCACATATTACATATTTTTAGTGACCAGACCCATGCGATCAAGCGAGTCTGTTTTAAATATTGGTGATAACAGGGCCGTGTTGATAGGATTTTGTGTATTGTTTGAATATATCTTTTATGAAGAATTTGATATTCTTAAATTACATGATGGCACATTTTAATATCCAAGATTTTCCAATAACCCAAGTGTTCAGGAATTGTGAGAAGCTAATGTAACTAAAGCTCAGTGGCTCTCTATCTTAATGGCATGTGGCAGCCATGCAACGAGTGGGATGATTAAAGCCCAAATCAAGTGTCTAGCCTTAGAAGCGTTGATAGACTCGGGAAAGTTGTAGGAAAAGAATATTGTGGCAGCTCGTGAACTGTTGGAGAAAGCTCAGGTAGAATTTTGAACAAAGTAAACACCGGTTGACACAAACTGAAGACGTGAAAGCAGATAGGGATGTTTAGGCTGAAATTCGACAAATTGCAGTAGAGGAGAATTAGATCATGTTGAAGATTATGGCGGAAGAGAAAGAAGAAGCACAATGTGCGAGGGAAATGGGAGTAAGACGGGATGAAAGAGAGAAGGGAATGGAAGGAAGATGAGAAGAAAGAGAGATGTAAATGGAAGCAAGACGAGAAAAAGATGAACGAGAAGAAGAGAGAGAGATTGCAAGACTTGCAAGGTAAATGGAAGCAAGACGAGAAGAAAGACAGGCAGAGATTGCACGACATGTGAGGGAATTAGAATTGTTAAATGCTCGTGCAAGGTTAGCAACTTAGATGTTGCATATGGAAAATGCACAGGTGTCGATCCCGAAATTCTCAGAAGAAATTCCGAACGAGTTCTTTGATCATTTTGAAACAGTCGCATCGTTGATGGAATGGCCAGAAGATAGATGGCCTGTATTAGTGCTGAGTGTATTTACTGGGAAAGGTTGCAGTGTTTATTTATCCTTATCTCAGGACCAGAGAAAGGAGTATCAAGAAGTAAAGATGAACATGCTGTAAGTGTACCAGATGACCCCTGAATATCATAAAGAAAATTTCCAAAGTTTATGGAAGGACGAGGAAATGACTACCCTGGATTATGCTTATCAGGTACAATGAAGTTTTTAAAAATGGATAAAGGCTGCAAATGTCAAGGAGATGGCTCATTTGGAAGAATTGATAATACTAGAGCAGTATCTACGAGGAATTCCTGAAAATAATCAAACGTACTTGAGAGAGAGAGATGGAGAAACTTGATAATGTCTTTTCGCTGAGTGAAGATTACAATATAATCAATCGTAAACCCTCCTCGGTCATGAAGTTTCAACCGTCCTTCTGACCAAGTGTCAAGTATTCTCCGAATTATGGAAACCAGTTTGGTAATAACCACAGGAATAAGTTCAACAATTAAATGAAATAGCACTGGTAATGTCCCTAAGCAGAATACGATGGTACCACAGCAACAAACGTCGAATCGTCCACCTTCAAGTTTCATGAAAGACGCAAAGAAGGTTGATATTGTCTGTTTTACACGTGGCAAGCGAGGCAGGAATGTTTGTCAAACCAATCAAAAGCATTCACCCAAGTGATTAAGAATAATTCAACATCACAGAATGCGAAGACGAAGAAGCTACCGGGAAAAGACAGAGAGGATCATGAGCCAGCTACCATTTACACGCCGAACAGGATGAACCTAAACAGGTTGGATGCCTTTAAATCCTATATCAATGAAGGTATGTTAGAAGCAATAGATGGGAGTGAGTGGACCCTGGTCAGGATATTGCGCAACACAGGTTGTAACCATAGTAGGGCGGTACAAGGAGTACACTCGCTTGTGGAATAGTCTCACTTTATTTGCTGTTTAAAACGTTCATGCGAGTTGGTGACAGGTAATTTCGATTTTGCGGCAAAGGATTCATTGGCTATCGAAGGAGTAAACGTCCTTCTGGGTAACGAGGTTGGTGGAGCGCCGTTTGTGCCTTGTCCCTTTGTAACGGAGAAATCTTTGAAGTATAGTCCTACGACTGAACACAAGAAGAACTGCCCGTCTCTGTTTCCTAGTTGTGTTATGACTAAGAGTATGAAGAAAAAAGTGGCTGCTGAAGAAGAAAAATAAATCAAAGGAGCAATGAGCTTAAAAGATTTGTTTTCCGAAGAAGAGGATTCCCTCGAAAGTTCACAAGAGGAGAACTCCCGAGCAAGCCCAAGCAAAGAGGAACGACAGACGAGTGGACAAGAGGATGAAGAAGAAAAAGAAATTTGAGGAGCAATGAACTTGCAGGATTAGTTTTCTGAAGAAGAGGATTTCCTTGATGGTACGCAAGAAGAGAACATAAGAGTAGGCATGAGCAAAGAGGAATGACAGATGAGTGGACAAGAGGACAAAGAAGAAATGGACTTAGAAGAAATAGAAAATTCAACGTTAGAAATAGGATAAGTGAGTAGCAAAAGGCTGAGGGGATTGCAACGGAAGGATGCAACGTTAACAGAGTTATTGTACTGTGAGGTGGACGAAACAGAGGCACAGCAGTCTCTGGCCTATTATCATCTTAAGGATGGGTTGCTTATGAACAAGCATAGAACTGTCGATATCCCTGGGAATGCCAAATTGGGGATATATTGGCAGATATTAATTCCCGCACCGTTGAGAAGACAGGTGATCGCCGTTGGACACGAAACGAGACATATGTGGATAAGGAAGACGATGGAGAAGATAATGAAACACTTTCTGACCTGGCATGGTTAAGGACATGATCCAGTTTTGCCATGCATGTCACATATGTCAGATGGCTGAAAAACCCAACGAGTGCATCAAGAAAGCTCCCTTACGCCCGATGGAAATACGAGGAGAACCCTTCAGGAAAGGACCGAAGAAAATGTTAGCAGAAAGATGGAAGGACCAAGAGGAAAGGGAAGGAGAACATGTCAAGATTTTGAGGAAAAGGGTCAGTGAGATAAAGAAATTTTCATTAGAAGCCATGAAGACGACGAGTCAAGGATGAATGAAAAAAAAAGTTTGGTAGGAAGAGTAGGGACAGACAGGTTGCAGGAACCTTCAGCAAAGAACCAAAGAAAATGTTTTCAAGAAAAGGGAAGGATTGAGAGGATATGGACGAAGGAAATGTCAAGGATTTGTAGAAATGAGTCTGCGAGTTAAGGAAATTTTCCCTAGAAGACATGAAAACGAGTCAAAGACGGAGGAAGAAAAGGTTTGGTATGAAGAGTATGAACAGACAGTTTATGGTAGGATGGCAGGTGTTGGTCTACACATCGGAAATGAAATTCCCTCTCGCCAACGAGTTCCCAGAATCATTCCAGATTTTGGAGGAGAGCAGTGACCGGACCAACGTTATCGAGATATCAGGAAAAAGGAAAAATCTGAGGAAGGCCATATCAACTTTGAAACTGATACTTCAGGCACCGCATTTCACCGAGAAATTCCTTATCAAAATGGATGCATCGGATAATGGGGTTAGAGCTATCTTATTGCAAGAAGATATGGAAGGTATTCTTCATCCAGTGTGTCTTATGTAATCGAAGCTGAAGAAGAAGCAACGAGTCGACTCAACAGTTGAAACGGAACTGCTGGTGCTGATCGAAGCAATAAACAAGTTTTTAATCTACGTAAATCGACCACAGAATGAGACTACATTGTACTCGGATCTTAATCCTTTAACTAAGTGATCATTATTTTTGCAACCGTATTGTCTTAATGTAAAGACTATATTAGATAAAGATAACGTGGTTGCAGATTATTTATCTTAGGCTAAATCGAAGGATTTAGGCCCAAAATGAATAATTTATTTTGCTGGGAACTATCTTACGAACCTGGTCTAGTGTAGAGTAAATTCAGTGGCTTATTAAAGATTTTATCTATATTTCATTTGTGCATTGAAGATTGATTGATTGATTGATTTAAAGTTTTCAGGCATCCTGACATCTATGGTCATTGACGCCGATTGTGCATTGAAGAGATGATAACCAGCCCGTAAAATGAGCTCCTCTCATTTAGATGCAAGTATTTTATGCAAATTACGTAGGACTTTTGTCGGGAATTTCATTGTATTGTTTATTGAAATTAGTATATGAAAATTTACATTATTTTTAAGAATTAACTTTTATTTCACGTATGTTTGTTACAAAGTCTTACGTAACCTATTTGAGAGTGTTGTGGGATTTGTGCGAGATATGAACAAGGGCTTAGGTAATGTTTTATCATATTTTATGAGGTATTGCATCATGTTTGAGATAGAATGTTCAGTAACATGTTCTTTGAAAAATTCTGTACAATGTGCTTTAGAAATTTCACGATCGAACTGGTGATAGGCTGTTATCTTTTTTTATTTCAGGGACAAGGGGTAGGGGGAGCTAGCTGACTGAGAGAGCCATTTGGAGTGGCATGAGTAGCGTTCGGGAGAGCGATACTTGGCAACTGTGGCGCCTTTAGCCAAAGGCCCCCATGCTTCCCAGTTCGTTTGGAAGTTTCTAGAAGCAGTTAGTTTTCATATAAAAGGCGATACCAAGGTTAGACAGAAAGAGAGAGAAATTGCAGTGTTAAGACAGACAACTCATCCTTTCTCCCTCTTGCACACAGCTCAGAGTATTGTTTTAAAAGTGTTTAGTATGCATAAGGTCCTCTCCTAAGTGACTCTGTGCCCCAAAGCTAATCGTGTGTCGAAAAGATACGTAAGACGAAACGGTGATTTTGAACTCATTGTATTAGGGTGAGTGTTTGTATTGTGTAAACCTTTGTAACTGGCCCTATAGGGAAGGTTAAGATTTAGTATCGTGATCTGGTTATCTATTTTCATTAAGTATCAAATTTAAATATTGTATTATACAGATTTAATTTCAAGCTTTTGTATAATATTCATTACATTATTTCTTTTGTCTTAGTCTAAGGCTTATTCAGATTCAACTTTTAAAGTTATTTCATCAGATCGTATCAGTTTAGTCTTATCTAAGTTTTGTTCAGACTTAATAATTCAAGTGATTTATTTTGTTGATATGTAAATTCTTTTCAAAGTGTTGTAATTTATATAGAATATATTTATTGTTGTAAAGAGTGCATCATTACAATCACCATTGCTTGTAATGAGATTCCGCTCGTATTCTGCTAGATGAACCACGGTAAGTTTTAAATAATACTTAAGAGTAATTACCCAATTTAGTCTTGAGTTTACTTAAGAGACCTTTGGATATTCAGTGTTCTATATATGGCTGTCTGGGAGTTATTTAACTGTCTCAGAATTAGTGTATTAATATTTGAAATTGTAGCAGTTTTAATGTAAAAGCAAACAAGTGAGTTTGGCATTCGAGAGGTTGATTAAGTTGCCAGTCGTAATATCTATACTATTATATGTTTGGTTCCCAGTCACGATCCATAGTATAATATATGTTTAGTGCCCAGAACAGGGAGCCATGATCATATAATATATATACATATATGTATCTATACCTATATATATATATATATATATATATATATATATATATATATATATATATATATATATACATACATATATATATATATATATATATATATATATATATATATATATATATATATATATATACAGTATATATATATATATATATATATATATATATATATATATATATATGTATATATATATATATATATATCTATATATATATATTTATATATATAATTTTCACCTTTATTAAAATTAGTGATGAAAGAAAACCAAATCATATGCGACGAACACTTATTCCGTGAGTGTCGTCGGGTAAATGATTTTACTTCTGAATGAAACTTCAAAGAGTTTTATAAGCCTTGGCAAAGAGCTCTTATAAAATACTGATGTATGAAAACAGAGAAAAGCTTTCTCTACCAATTAAAATCCTAAAGAGAACAGACTCGGAGATGACTGGACGTTTTGATCACGACTCATTTTACGGGAGAGCTGAAAGTCTCCTGTTTTGTTTTCGTATAAATCATAAAATAAGATTGGAATAGCATATGATAAATTAAAATAGAATGTAATGCAAAAATTAAATTCTAAAAATTAACTCTGGTCATTTAATACTGAGCTTCAGAGCTTTAAGTGATGCTTCCTATTATCATTTTGAATTGCGAGCAATTTTCCATTGTTGCAACAATGGATGCCTTGCAACAAAAAACTGTTACTTCTTCCATGTGAATTCAAAAGAAAGTGCAAAGAAAGTTTTTTTTTTTTTTTTTTTTTTTACCAATTTAACAAAATCTATGTAAAGTCCTTCAATGAAGAAGAATCAATTTCAAGAATGAGTGAGAAGGTATAAATAGTTTGTTAAATGATGAATTTGTTTTCTTTCTCTACAGTAACCAATATAATTAAATCCAAAACAAATACAGAATGAATACATCAACATTATACGCATATGAGATAAGGTCATAGGAAACTCCTATTATGAATAGAGAGAGAGAGAGAGAGAGAGAGAGAGAGAGAGAGAGAGAGAGAGAGAGAGAGAGAGAGAGAGAGAGAGAGAGAGAGAGAGAGAGAGGCTAATTTATGGAGAAGTTTTTTCGTTTATTTCTTCAAAGTAAGATTTATTTATAAGAGATGACTTGCACCTTTTACTAAAGCATTTTCTCGAAAGAAGGATCTTGGGATTGCCATTCCCTTGGGTGACGTTAGGTCGGAATCTTCAGGTAAGCCCAAAGCCAACCACCATTTCTTAAGCACTACTTGTTAAAAATAGGTGATTGTCTCAATCTCTAGATCGAAAGAAATTAAGGCAAGTCTCTCTCTCTCTCTCTCTCTCTCTCTCTCTCTCTCTCTCTCTCTCTCTCTCTCTCTCTCTCTCTCTCATTATTATTCTTAAACTTTTTCGAAGCATAAAATCCAATTATATATGTGTATATATAAATATAGATAGACAGATACATAGATAGATAGACAGATAGATATATAGATAAATAGAGAGATATATTGATAGATATATACAGTATATAAGTAAGAATAATCATCTTTACGAAGGCGTGATTATATTTGACAGAACAGATATATTCGGCGCTGAATTCGGAATTATATTAAAGTAAAATACTATATATTTTCTTACACTTTGGTTATTATAGATTTTCTAATTTCCTGAAATACCAGCTGAACTCGGTTGAGTCCCTTGTTAGGCTGGAAGAACGTAGAGAGTAGAGGTGCCCCTTTTTTGTTTTGTTTCATTGTTGATGTCGGCTACCCCCCTAAATTGGGGAAGTGCCTTGGTATATGTATGTATGTACCATTGTAGAGACATCAACACCTGCATCTTAATCTGCTATACTGTAGATATCGTAATGTTCAAAATGGCTTCATCATGGATGTTAGATAGGGATTTTTGCGATGACCTCTCATCGAGGCTGTGGTTGAAATCCTCTTTAAAAATGAAACTTTCCTTCATTGATGCTTTTAAGCTTTCATTTGACCCTGAATAGATACTAGTTGATCTCTATCAATATATCTTTGTATGATTAGTAAGAATGTAATCAAATTATTTTAAAAGTGTAACCACCTTTGCCTCGTCTTTTCTGTAAGATTTTATCCTCGCCTGAGTTAATGATTGAAGATTTTTCTTTTTATTAAACAATTACTTTTCAATAGATATCATTTAAGGAAAGCTTTAATCACCATTTTGATAATTGACTAGAGTTTTAATAAAATATGAATATTCTCAAAAAATGATATGTAATAGAAAATCTCTTTAAAAAACATGACTGTTTCTACCCTGAACTCTGATGATCTGAACTTTTTCTCCGGAATTAAATCACTAAGAAAAGAATTGTTTTGTGTGTGAGTATGTGAGTGTGTGAGTGTGTGTGTGTGTGTGTGTGTGTATGTGTGTGAACATGAGCTAATTACTACTTAAAAGGTAATAAAATATGTTTGAAAGCTAGGCTTGATCTATCTTAACTCCGTTAAGTTTCCCCTTGAACATTCATCGGAACATTACTTAATTTTCTTCGCTTTGTAGGTCTCTTGCACATTAGAATACCTTCCATTGTATACAAAATATTCTTCCCTGATACAGTACAATGCATCAAAGGATTTGGTTGAATCAACCTTGATAATCCTCTTTTCAGTATTATCTGTCTTTCAACAAATCTATGTCAAAGAGTAAATAAGTAGAATACAATTATACCTTTGTTTTGTTGAAGTATAGATTCATCGATATCAATAGAAAATGTACATGATCTGCTCAAAATTTACAAGAGAGAGAGAGAGAGAGAGAGAGAGAGAGAGAGAGAGAGAGAGAGAGAGAGAGAGAGAGAGAGAGAGAGAGAGAGAGGCATTCTTGATTCACTCGAAGTTCTGCTGTACCATTGTAGTAGTTTCCATTAATGCCGGAATAGTGTTGATCAGTGTTGGGAAATAGAACAGCTGCCACGTAATGGACACTTCGAGTCCAGCAAATTCCTCTCCAATAACTTGCAATGGGAGATTCCAACATTGGGTTATAAATCCCTTTTGCTTCAAAGGTGCCTTTCTCCTCTCCATGGCTTCGTTGAAAATTCCTTAATGGATCTGGTTAGCTAATGTCGTAGAAAGACTAACAGCGATTCGATCGAGTAGTTCTCTTCAATCTTATATTAGTCTTATTTCCATATATGTTTCACTCATCTACTTCGAATCACTCTTCGTTTAAATCGCCCTTGTATTTGTCGCTAAATGCCATGGCTCTACATTCCTGGCTGAGCATTCTAACCAAGACAATCACTCATAGCGTGAGGTATATCCTTTACAATCAAAGACACGATGAGATAAAACAAGACTGAGCTCAACGGACGTCATTCCGTTCCAGGGAAAAAAGAATTCAATATACGTTAATAAAACATGCAGACACACGCATATACACAACATAAATATACAGATATATATATATATATATATATATATATATATATATATATATATATATATATATATATATATATATATATATATATATATATATATATATGTGTGTGTGTGTGTGTGTGTGTGTGTGTGTGTGTATACTTTATATATACTTTCAAACATCCGCATCAAATTTCGGACAGATTGAGGAAGAAATCAAGAACTAGAGAGGTATAATCTGGATAGAATGAAGAACGAGGAGGTAAAAACTGCTTTCAAAGTAAGAGTAGGAAGACATTTTGAACCACTAATGGAACTCGAAACAACAGAGGGAAAGGGGTATCGGGGACGAGACATAATCAAAGAGGAAGCAGAGAGTATTTTAGGAAGGAGAAGGAGAGCCAAACAACAGTGAGTCACAGAGGAGGTATTGGATGCATACCAAGAGAGGAGAGAAACAAAAAAGTAAAAAAAGAAAGACCCATCCCACGAAAACAAAGCAAGTTTAGACAGAAGTGTATAGCAGTGGACAATAAAGACAAAGGAGCAAAACTAAAACGGATAGAAGACCTGTGTAAAACATGTGAGGAATGTTTAAAAAAACGGCCATTCAAGAAAGGTATCAACTACAGAAGACAGATTAAACAAGTGGTTGGAAAAACAATGGAATTGCTCCTAGATGCAGATAGTAACAAGGTATCAGCAACAGGCGATGTTGAGACGGTCTGGAAAACAAACTACGAGGAACAACTAAAAGGAAGTGGGAGACGGGTAACTGTAGAAGATTATCCAGAACTAAGATGAGAGCTATGGAACATACAGGAAACACCAGATCGCTTGATAGTAGAAGTGGAAAAAGCTTTAAGAGCTAAATCAAGTAGGAAAGCAACAGGAATAGATGGAGTACCAAAGGAATTGCTTGAAGCTGGTGGTAAAATAGTAGAAAAAACTGTTGTGTGATTTATGCAAGGATATAGTAGATGGACAAGCGGCTCCAAATGACCGGATTGAAAACATTATAATTCCAACACACAAAAAAGGGGACACCACCTTATGCAAAAATTATAGGCCTATCAGTCTATCGCCACATGCTTATAAAGTTCTAGCAAAAATCATACAAAGTAGAATAGCAAGGCAAGAAGAGGAAGTAATTGATGAGGGACAAGCAGGATTTAGGGCGGGTAGAGGAACAATTGATCATGTATTCACTTTCTCACAAATCATAGAAAAATTCTGGGAGAAGGAAAAAGATCTGTTTTGTGTATTTATTGACTTCAGACCATTTGACTCCATATGGAGGGATGGAATGATTAGGATTTTGAAGGAATGGGGATTAAAACCAAAAATTCCTGGAAACCATCAGGAGATTGTATGAAAGGACATCAGCTAGACAGTGTTTGACAGAAGAATTCATAACCACTGGTGGGGTTATATAGGGCTGCCCACTATCACCACACCTCTTCAACCTATACTTGGAATGGGCAATGAGAATGGCACTTTGAGATTATGAGGGTGGCATAGATATAGGAGGGACAAAAATATCTAACATGAGATATGCAGATGACATAGTGCTTGTAGCAGAAACGAGGGAGGAACTTCAGGGAATGTTGAGAATGGTGGAGGAGCAGTGCAATAGGTATGAATTAGTGTAAACAGAGAACAAACCAAAAGTATGAAAATTGGACGCAAAAGAGAGGCCTTAGAAATACAGCTATCAGAGAGTGAAGTGGAACAATTCAATGAGTTTAAATATTTGGGAGTATTTTTCATAACAGATGGAAAGATGGAAAGAGCGATTCAAGACCAAATCTCAATTGGCCAGAAAGCATTTGGAAGGCTAAGAAGAATCTGGAAAGATAGAAATATATCCCTTAAGCTGAAAATTAGACTAATAAGAGCAATAGTGATCCCCACTGTGATATACAGTGCTGAATGCTGGGTACTGAAGAAGAGAGAGGAGAAAATGTTATTAGCCTTTGAAATTAAATGTCTCAGAAGGATCTGTGGTGTAAGATGGAAGGACAGAATTACGAACGAGCGAGTGAGAGAAATGGCTGATGTTGAGGACATAATTCTGATTGGAGTGGAGGATATTCATAGGAGATGGTTTAGGCATGTACAGAAGATGGAACAGGATAGATGGCCAAAGATAGTACTGCATGGACGAGTGGCCGGAAACAGACCGTGAGGACGGCCAAGAGATTCATGGGTGAAAACTTTCAAGAAAGCAAATGGAGGCGAGACATTTCAGCAGCTGGCACAGAGGGCTTTGCATACGGATCTCGGGAGAGAATGGCAACATCAGATGCAGGACCCAACCCAGAGAATTTCGGACGGGATTTAAACAAATCAAATACATAAATGAAATACGTGAATAAATTATTTACTCTATGCTAGACCAGCTTCGTAAATATATATATATATATATATATATATATATATATATATATATATATATATATATATATATATATATATATATATATATATATATATATATATATATATATATATATATATATATATATATATATATATATATATATATAAATATGTATAAATATGTATATATACAGTATATATATATTTATATATATATATATATATATATATATATATATATATATATATATATATATATATATATATATATATATATATGTATATATATTTATGAAGCTGGTCTAGCATAGAGTAAATAATTTATTCACATATTTTATTTATGTATTTGATTTGTTTATTTAAGAGTTCCTCTCGTGTAGATAGAAGTTTTGTATACAAATTACGTAAGACTTTCGTTATTTGTTTCATTGTATTTTTCATTCAAGTCAGTATATGTAAATTTACGTTATTTTCCAAGAATTAACTTTTTATTTCATGTATTTTGTTACGAAGTCTTATGTAATTTGTTCAAGAAGGTTATATGACCCAACGAAGTATGAACAAGTGCTTATGTAAATCTTATTTTTTTTTATATTCTTATGAGGTATTGCATCATGTTTGTGAGAAAATGCACAAGGGTTATATTTGTAACGTGTTTTGGAAGGTTCTCGAAACTTCGTATTAGATTTTATCTTCTTTTTACTTCAGAGAACAGTATGTGGGCAGAGCTAACTGAGAGAGACTTGCCTTGCAGCTGGGTTGTTTCTCCTGTTCGATACATGATAGTTGATAACTCTGGTGTTGCTAAAAGGTGGCCCCCAACCAATGATAATAATCTATTTAGAACATTCTAGAAGTTACCAAGTTCAGATCTCTGCACCTCCAGGGATGCATAGCAGCAAAATAGAAACAGCCTATCCTGTGAACGAGCCAAAGTACATCCTCTGTCTCTCAAAGTGCCTATAGTGTGTCCTCTCCAAAGTTATTTTGTGACCCAGCTTATATCGTGTATAGCGTGTTAAAATGTTGCTGCAAATTTGCCAGAAATATTAAATTCATTGTGTTGTTGTGAGTATTAGTATTGTGTAAATCTTTGTGAGAGGGCCAGGGAGATTTATGTACAAACGTGAAGTACATTTGCATCGCTATCATATTGAATATTCTCATTAAGTGTCAAAGTTAATTAATTGTGTGAAATTTAATTTCCAGTGAAAAAAGTGGTTGTATAATTTTCATAAGTATTAATTTCTTTTACCTTAGTCTAAGTTTTGTTCAAATTTAATATTTCGAGTAAATTATTTTTTTTATGTAAATTCTTTCAAAGTGTAATTTTTATCAAATATATTTATTTTTCTAAAGAGTATATTATTTCAATCACCAGTGTTTTAACAGTAATCACTTGTATCCCTATTAAAGAATCGAAGTAAGAATTTTTTTTTAATACAATAGTTTTAATAATAATTACCCAGTGTTGTTTTGAATGTACTGAAAAGACCTTTGGATATTTAGTGTTTTTATATATTGTTGTCTGGAAGTTATATAATTGTCTCAGAGTTCGGGCATTACTATTTTCCAATATAACAGATTAATGTAAAAACAATCAGGTGACTTTGGAACTCGTAATATATATAATAATATATTTTTGGTTCCCAGTCCATGGGACCATAATATATATATATATATATATATATATATATATATATATATATATATATATATATATATATATATATATATATATATATACATATATATATATATATATATATATATATATATATATATATATATATATATATATATACACACATATGTATATATATATTTATATATATTTGTATATATATATATATATATATATATATATATATATATATATATATATATATATATATATATATATATATATATATATATATATATATATATATATATATATATATATATATTCATATATAAATAAAGAAACAATCTCAAAATCCTGAACATCATCTTTCGTAAAAAAGAACATAAAAAATGGACATGGAAAAGCCCAAATTGAAGAGTCAAAATTAAATAGATTTTATTCTTAGTCAAAAAGTTATTTCAGTTAAACAAGTAACATTGTTAAGCAACCTAAGGTCAAGCAATCATAGAATGACAAGAAGCCAAATTTCTTTAGGTCTAAGGAAGGAAAGAGAAAAACTAAAACTAGTACTTATACTAAAAAATTAAAATAGATATTCCAGTAATAGTGTGGGTAAAATCAAAGAGAGATGAAATAGAATTGGCAAAACTATTCAAAACAATAAACAAACTAAAAACCCAAGATATTTGTAAACTTAATCAGACATAGATTGAGGAAACACTAAAGAAAGGAAGAAGCATCTAATTGATAAAAAAAAAAGACTTAGGACAGGGCTCCCCTAAAGTGTGCTTTAAAGGGTGAAAAATGGAAATATTACAATAATAGATTGATTGATTGGTTGATTGATTGAACGTTTTTTGGCATCCTGACATCTAAGGTAATTGATGCCGATATCATTTATCATATATAAAAATAAAAGAATATTCCATTAAAAGCATAAAAGTTAAGATGCCATTATAAAAGTTATATAGTTTTCAGAAGACCTACTTCTGAAATAAATCTAAAAATGCCGCTCGCATAGTAGGACACATCATGTCCAAGATTCTTGGCAAGGATGAACCTGCCATCCTCACCTCCAGCCTCAAACAGTTATCTATTTCTTGAGTTGCTGTAATTGGGGAATTCGGTCAACAAATGCCTAACTGTTAAAGATACCAAACAGTTATCACAATACGGTTGGTGTTGGCCCTTTAGCAGAAAGTTGTGTGTCAATCGAGTGTGACCAATGTGGAGACGACAAAGAGTAGTCTCCCAATTTTGGGGCATTATATTATATTTCCAAGGGGATATAACATCCATTATTTCTCTCATTTTATTTTGAACCAAACTATCCCAATGTTGTTGTAAATTATTATAAACCAACTTCTTAATGCTAGGTATAAAATCATTACAAAGAATGGGATACCTTCTTAGTAACAACTCAGCTGCAGCGTTATTTGCCCGTAAATCTGCCTTCTCATTACCAGACACACCTACATGTGCTGGAACCAAACAAAATCGAACTGTTATACCCCTCACTCCAATAATAAAAAGCTACTCTAAAATCTTTAAAACTAAAGGGTTATTGGAACTAAAAACTTCTAAAGTTTGTAAGAAACTTCTTGCATCACTCAAAATGGTAAAAATTGCCCTCGTCTTTGAAAGCTATTTTCTCAATAGTGCTAAGTATGTCATATAGTTCGGCAGTAAATATAGAGGATACTGAAGGAAGTGCACCTCTACAATTAAAAGCACTACTAAATACTCCAAATCCAACGCCAACATTGGATTCGGAATCAGTATATATAAGAGTCAAATTTCTATGTGCTTCGACATGTTCCATAAAGAGCGACCTGGCTTCTAAGACAGTCATGCTCTTTTTAATACCAATTTACATAAAGATATCTCTGGTAATATCCATGGAGGGGTTGCTGATATTCTACATAGGATCACTTTATTTCTACCTATATCTAGACTATTTATTAATGTTTTTACCTGGAAACCATAAGGTTGAGGAGATTTTGGGCGCAACTCATAATATCTACAATGCCTTACAACATTTGCAGTCTGAAAGGCTAAGGAATGAGGGAGTCTTTGCAACCTAAATCAACACTGAACAATAGTAGACTTCCGGTAAAGATCTAAAGGTAATTATCCAGCGTCAACAAGGAGGCTTGGGATAAGAATCTCTAAAGGCTCCTGGGACAATCTGATACTAGCATGGTGTATAGAATCTAAAATCTTTAGTTGGCTTGGGATGGCTAAGGAGTATATTTGACATCCAGAAAAAATTTTTGAAAAGAAAATTAAAGACTTGTATAACTATAAAAGAGTTTTGCGGTCTTCCCCCATGATGTATGGGATAAAACTTTTAAAATATTTAGAGCCTCAAGACATTTTAGTTTTAAGGCTTTCTAGTGAGAAAATCATGTAAGTCTACAATCAAATATCAACCCTAGAAATCTAGCTTCACTTACTTATGAGATCCATTGACCTTTGACATATATATATGGGTCTGGATGTAATCCTTGAATGTGACAAGAAATAACAACAGTAGTTGTGCTTGTCGAAAACTTGAACCCATTCATTTTAGCCAATGAATAATTTTACCAGTTGGGATTTGTACTTTTCTCTCAACTATTGCCATTCTAGCTCCAGCTAATGATATGGAGAGATCATCAACAAATAGAGTTGACAGAATATCTTGAGGAATGACTGAGGATATCTCATTAATGGCTAGTGCAAATAAAGTTACACTTAGCACACTACCCTAGGGAACTCCTTCCTGACATTTACTCTCAGATAGGGTTTCCCCAACTCTCACGTGAAAAAATCTATGTGAAATAAATGATCAAATGATCATTGGTAGCTCTCTTCGTAATCCAAAATCATGAATGGTTTTAAGTATACCATATCTCCATGAAGTGTCATATGCCTTTTCAAGGTAAAAAAAAAGACTTACATGGTGCTGTTTGGAAGCAAAGGCTTCACAAACAGAGGACTCAAGTTGTATCAACACATCAGTCGTTGAGTGCATTTTCCTAAATCCACACTGGATGGGAGATAAAATCCCCTTTTTTCCAGGTACCATATCAGTCTTGCATTGACCATCTTCTCCCTGATCTTACATAAACAAGATGTCAATGCAATTGGTCGATAATTTGCAGCTAAAAATTTATCCTTACCGGGTATTAAAAAGTCTAAAATAATGGCTTGTTCCCAAACACTTGGATAATTATGATCATGCCTTATTCTGTTAATAATGCTTAAAATACATAACTTGGTATTAACAGGTACATGTTTTATCATTTGATATGGAATTCCATCGGGTCCAGGTTCTTTATCATTACCCGTAGCAAGTGCAGAATCAAATTCTCTTGCAGTAAAAGGAGAATTGTATTACTCTTCTCTTCCTGTTGCAAAATTTGAAATTTTCTTTTCTTCAATGCTCCTATACTGGTGACCAAGAGTTGCTTCACACTCGCTTGATACATTTGAGAAATGATCAGCCAAAGCATTGCTAACTTCGGTTGCTTCAGTCAAATACTGACCCTTCACTCCTAACACTGATGTTGGGTTTGGGGTGGATTTGCCTGCTATCATTTTTACTTTCCTCCACACAAATGATGTTGGTATTCTACTGTTCATGGAGGAAACAAAAGACACCCAAGACTCTTGTATATGATTAAATTTTCCGCAGTACAGCATCTGCGCGATCGAGTTAAAGATCTTCTTGTGGCTCTGTGCAGGGCAGTTAGTTCCGAAAACAACCAGGGGACTGGTCGTCGTTTGAATATCCTTGTTGTTTTGGGAATGGAATTGACTACTACTGTATGAAGAGTTCCATTAAGTAAGTCTATGGCATCGTCAACACTTTCAAACTCTTCTGCCATTACTCCAATTTCGCTTAGCTCCCAAAATCTATCCCAGTCCACCTCATCAAGATTCCATCATGGCGATCTCTGTAAAGGTGGACCATTGTTGGTTTTTTATAATGATTGGTGCATGATCACTAGTATGCCAATCATCTAATGCCCACAAATCAAAATTGAGAAGACAGTTAGAGCTTGCAATTGATAGGTCAATGCAGGACAATGTACCTGTCTGATCATAAAAGTATGTGGGCTCTCCTGTATTAAGGAGTCCTACATCTTCATTCTCCAAAATTGATGATATAATATTACCACATGGGTATTTCCAAAACATGACCTCATAAAGGATGCCTACGATTAAGATCTCCTACTTAGAGAAAAGGTTGTGCGAGTTGTTATGTCCCCTCTGATAAATTACCATATGAGATGCTATAATTTGGAGGCAAGTAAAGAGAACAAATTGTGTATTTTCTCCCTATATCTATCTGTACAACCACTGCCTGCAGAGGGGTGCAGATAGGCAAAGATATTTGAGGAACATCTCGACGAACGTATATAAGACTTCCTCCATGGCTCACTGCTTATTGATCATATGTCCTATAGTTAACATACTCTTGAGGACAAGGAGTATTAGCCTCGAGCTTGCTCTCCTGTAGACCCAACTATAGGGGAATGCTCACGTATGAGGAGCTCAAGTTTTTCATATTTTGGTGGAAAAAAACTATGGCTTATTTTTTGGAAAACACCTTGGATGAAGTCTTCCCATTGGCAATCTTTGACCTCACACTATTTCCCAGTGGTATCTCTAGAAAGGATCTTGATATATTGTGTTTGGTGTTTGTCTTTTTCCTTGTGTCCTTTTGATCTAATTCTTGGGAGGATGGTGGACCTCAACTTGAATTTCTGATTTATCTAAGTTGTCTTCAAGTTGATCAGAAACATCAGCAGACAAGACATCATATTTATTTGAAGTCATGACTTTAATATTTCTTATGGTAGGAGGCGAGCGAGATGGAGGTCTCTCTTTTTTTTATTGAAGGGTCGTGAGCTATCAGGTTTTTGCACCTTCCCTACTACAGGTGCACCAAGTAAATTGGTTTCAAGTGGAACCTCCATCAGATCACGCAAGGACACAGCCTGAGAGAGGTTTGTACTATTGTTTAGAATGGGAGTAGATGGATTTTGAATATCTCTCAGATCTTTAAGTATCTGTGTTGATTTTTATATACTTTCTGGATATAAATTTTCAATAGGACTTTCAACCTCTTTGACTACTTTCATATGTTTCTTTATTATAGAAATGAGGATATTATTTTCATCAGTGTGCTTTGGCAAGTTTTTCTTCAAAACCGTTGAAAAAGGTTGTCCTAGTCTTATCTGTTTTTCAAGAGCTCTTTTACGAGCCTCTTTAAAAGTAACACTTTCCATGGTCCTAACGGCCTTAATTTCCTCTTCAAAAAATAAACTTAATACAGCTTTTAGATGTAGCTAGGTGTGCTTCCCCACGATATATACAATTTGGATTTTCTGTGCTTGCTCCATGACTATTTTTTCCACAGTTGTCACAAACAGCTGGCTTATTATTTAGTTTTTCCTTGCACCTCTGGCTTAAATGGCTATACATATGGTAATGATAACATCGCAATGGTGAAGGGATGTATGTTTCACCTTTAAAGATCGCTAACTAGCTTTAATGACATTAAGTAATCTGCATTGATCAAATGTTACAATCAAAGTAGCAAGAGGAATACGTTGTTCTCCAATTCTCTTTCTCATTCTGACTACTTTTACTACCACTCGACTTTCCAGTTCATCCTCAATCTCTTTTTCCTCTATGTCTAGCAATTCTGGAGCATATATCATACCCTTACTCTAGTTGAAAGTGGGGTGCAAAACACATTTGACACTATAACCATCCAATGTTGAAAGTGTTTTTAATCTTTTGCTTTGTATTGGGGATAGTGTCTCTATCAAGAGACTTCCATTTCCTTGGGGAAGAGTTTTTGGCTGCTCTCCACATATGTTAGCTATTACCCTATTAGCTTTAAAAACATTCACATGCTCATGTCTTGCGTTTTCAAATTCCAAAATGAAAATATTTTCATAATTCGCCTCTTCATATTGACCAGGTAATGATTCTACTTTTCTATATTTTTCTGTACTGTCATTATTTCTCACTCTCTCTCTCTCTTTCTCTTCTTCTCTTTTATTTCCTTATAATCCTTCTTTACATAAAGTGAATAAGGTTCTAATGCTACAATATTAAAACCTGAGTTGGAGCTGTCTGTATCGAGGTCCGTGTTTTTATTTTCCAGGTCGTCAACAGAAGGGTTGGTTTTTATTGGCTGATGTCAGTCCTCCTATCCCATGTGGCCCAACACGAGAAAAGGCTTTAGCGGGGACCATTCTTCTATTAGAGAGTAGCTGCCTCTCTTTATGTGGGTGTACACTGGTCAGTGGGGGTAGTTAGCCTTCCTACCGACGAATCCAATGCCTGGCATCACCCATTAAAACTGGAGTTCGACTCTTAAAAGACTTGGTCAGCACCCAATGGGGTCTGCCAGAGGGTGATGGCGTCTAAATTGGTACAGGTTGAGATGGCATGCCGTCCTCTCCTACTGTGCCAAATCCAAGGAAGCAGCCAAAGTATAATCAAACAAGCCAAAGTCGTCAACAAGTTCATGCCTAAGAGGAAGAGATGGGAGAGTAAAAGAAATAGCCAAAAGGAAAAGAGAAAGTGCTGATTAATTTAGTTGGATCAACAATTCGGCACCAAAGGTCAGTGGAAAAGCAGTTCTCACTCTTTATAAGAGCCCAGCTGCTAATCCCTAAGCCCCCATCCTCGTCAAGGCTTCAGCATCTTAGAGGTATCAATAATAGACATGGAGTGATAACAATTATAGAGGAATTTTAAACAATGCTATACAGTAGTGATATGATAAATAACTTTGCCCCCAAAAATAATGATACACCCAAGTTGGAACCAAATGTAGCAGTAAAGGTAAAGAAAGTATCAGAGGATATGAAAAAAAAGGCAAAGCAGCTGGAGAAGATTGCCTAACAAATGATTTGATAATAGATGGTAGAGATTTCAAGGTACCAAAACTCGGTAAAATCAACACAAAATGTCTGCAAAAATGCTCTGGAAAAACTTTGCCCTGCTACGAATACACAAAAAAGGAGACACACAAGTCCTGAAAATTTTCTGCCCAATAGGTTTACTCTCCGTGATTTATAAAAAATAAAATCACAAAGAAAGACAGCTATTATTATTATTATCATTATTATTATCATTATTACTAGCCAAGCTACGACCCTAGTTGGAAAAGCAAGATGCTGTAAGCCCAATGGCTCTAATAGGGAAAAATAGCCTAGTGAGGAAAGGAAATAAGGAAATAAATAGATTATGAAAACAACTTAACAATAAATCATTCTAAAATAGTAACAATGTCAAAACAGATATGTCCTATATAAACTATTAACAACGTCAAAAACAGATATGTCATATATAAACTATAAAAAGACTCATGTCAGCCTGGTCAACATAAAAACATTTGCTCCAACTTTGAACTTTTGAAGTTCTACTGATTAAACTACCGGATTAGGAAGATCATTGCACAACTTGGTACCAGCTGCAATAAAACTTCTAGAATACTGTGTAGTATTGAGCCTCATGATGGAGAAGGTCTGGCTATTAGAATTAACTGCCTGCCTAGTATTATGAACAGGTTAGAATTGTCCAGGGAGATCTGAATGTAAAGGATGGTCAGAGTTATGAAAAGTCTTATGCAACATGCATAATGAACTAATTGAACGACGGTGCCAAAGATTAATATCTAGATCAGGAATAAGAAATTTAATAGACCGTAAGTTTCTGTCCAACAAATTAAGATGAGAATCAGCAGCTGAACACAAGAAAGGAGAACAATACTCAAAACAAGGTAGAATGAAAGAATTAGAACACTTCTTCAGAATATATTGATCACTGAAAATCTTATAAGACTTTCTCAATAAGCCAATTTTTTGTGCAATTGAAGAAGACACAGACCTAATGTGTTTCTCAAAAGTAAATTTTCTGTCGAGAATCACACCTAAAATTTCAAAAGTCATACAAATTTAGAGGAACATTATCAATACTGAGATCCAAATGTTGAGGAGCTACCATCCTTGACCTACTTGATCCTACTTACTTAGGATTCAACCTCGTACCCCCTAATTTGCACCATGCACTAATTTTAGCTAAATCTCTATTAAGTGATTCACCAACCCCAGATCTACATTCAGGGGATGGAATTGATGCAAAGAGAGTAGCATCATCTGCATATGCAATAAGCTTGTTTTATAGGTCAAACCACATGTCATGTATATATAGTATGAAAAGTAATGGGCCAAGAACACTACCCTATGGAACACCAGATATCACATTTCTATACTCACTATGGTGCCCATCAACAACAACTCTTTGAGATCTATATCTTACAAATTCAATAATAATGCTAAGAAACGACCCACCCACTCCCAACTGTTTGAGTTTGAAAATAAGGGCCTCATGATTAACACGGTCCAAAGCAGCACTAAAGTTAAGGCCAATCATACGAACTTCCTGACCACAATCAAGGGATTTCTGTACAGCATTGGAGATTGTAAGAAGGATATCACATGCTCTATGGCCTTTGCGAAAACCAAGTTGCCAACTAGGGAATAGATGATTACCTTCAGCAAACCTATTAAGACGTTTTGCCAGAAGACGTTCAAAAACTTTAGATAATATGGGAGTTATGGAAATTGGGCGGTAATCAGTGGGACTTGAGCGACCACAAACACATTTACGTAGAGGAGTAACATTACCAATCCTCCAACAAGTACTAAAAGCTCCTCTTTTTGCTAACTTGCGCAAACAGATAACTTTGGAGCTAAGAAATCTGCTGTCTTTATAAAAAACAATGGAAAAATACCATTTGGGTCTACACTTCCATAAGCATCAAGGTCCATCAACAGAGCTTTCATTTTACGAGATCGAAAAGCTAAACTAGTTAGTTTAGCCTCAGGAAAACAGGAATGACGAAGTTCAAGTTTTTCATTACTCTCTTTACTGTCAAAAACATCAGCCAAAAGGGTTGCCTTTTTCTTTGGACAGTGAGTGACTGAGCCATCAGGTTTAAGTAAAGGAGGAACTGTTTCATCTACACCAAAGAGTGCATATTTAAGGGTAGACCACCATTTATGTTCCTGATTTGTACCAGAAAGGGTTTCTTTTATGGTTAAATTGTACTCCTTTTCAGTTAAAGCATAAACTCTCTGAGCAAAAGCTCGAAGCAGAATATAGTTATTCCAGGTCAAATCTGATCTCTTATCCTTCCAAAGATGATAGGCCTCCTGCTTCTCCAAATAAGCACGTCTACAATCATCATTGAACCACGGTTTCCCTTAGCACACGAGAAGGGATACGCCTATCAATTATGTTGACTATATTCTCATTCAAAGGGAAAACAGGATCTACACTACTATATAATTGTGACCAATTCAAGCACCAAAGATCATGCAAAATCCCAATCCAGTCTGCTTGGGATTTCATATAAATTTTACAAGAGTATGATATATCAGGGACAGGCTGCTCAGTCTTCACTACTAATGAAATCAAGGCATGATCAGATGTCCCGACTGGAGAACCAACCTTACAAGATAAACGCCAGGGAAGTCTGTGTATACGAGGTAGAAGCAATTACCAGACCTGTGGGTAGCTTCATTTATGATTTGCTCATAGCCTGATTCAGAGGCAAAGTCTAAAGCTCTTAAGCCATGGTGATCAGTAGGAGAGATAGAATTTAACCACTCCCTATGGTGACCATTACAATCACCAACAAAGACAAAAGAAACCTTTCTATCATCTTCTTGTATCTTAGCCACAATGGTAAGAAGACAATCGAAGATAGGATCATCCATGTCTGGATTCCGGTAGATTGAACACAAATAAAAGTTGTCATGCCTGCCATAAACTTTTATTACTTGAATCTCATGACATCCACATTGATAACAGGACTTATGAGAAGCAGGGTACTGAGTCCTAATATACACAGCCATTTCTCTGGCCCTAGGGATGGCCTCATGTTTCAACATTATTGGCTTTTTAAAACCAGTTATAAGGAGCTCAGATGAGTGCCTCATATTAGAAAGCGAGTTTCTGAGCACAAAAGAATATCATACTGTCTGGACGCAACTGTAAGGCTTTGAATCAACTTTAATCAACCAAGAGAGCAGGTATGATTTAGAGGTGGGTGTTCAACAAATTACCATCAATGAGCTAATGGAAAAATTAACAGAGTGATAAACCACAATGTATGGTATTCGTAGACTATGAGAAAGCTTTTGAGCCTGTCGAAACCTCAGCAGTGTACCGCATGTGTTTCAAACACGCTTGTACACTGTAAAGGTTTTGATTTTTTATCTAATCACTCACTCTTTCCTGTGCTGTCAATAGACCAACCTGTGTTATCATGCTAGATCATGTTTTATTTTGTTTGAGTTTTTTTTAATGTTTTTGCTTGCAAGTCACAATATATAAACTGAAAGATTGTTGATAAAGTAATAGCATTCACCTCAGCTCAAAGTTACAACCTAACTGCTAGCTTGCCCATTGGTGATTAGCGAAGTATCCGCTCTCTACCGCCTGCCCCCTCACTGCTGTGGCCTACTGTTTGAAGATGCCGTCCGCTAAATCTGCCTCTTTAGCACACTTCACCTTAATGAAACTGCTGTCCTTGGCAGCAGAGAGGCGTTCACCTGGTTCCAACGTGCTTTCCAGTTTCGCATCAATGGCGTGACTCAGTCAAATATCAAAGCTGGCTATGTTCTCGCGGTGATCTCTGAGGACACTTTCCCAGATGGATTTGTGAGCAAGGGGACACAAAAATAGTGTACGACGCTGTCAAAACATACTTCATAGAGCAATACTGGCATTCGCCTTCTGCCTATATAGCCAAACAATTTTAGCTCTCTCAACAACCACTGGGGGATCAAAATGAATCACTCGCCCTCAAGGACATCATCAGTATCGCTCGCCTGCAACCTGCCCACACGGCTCTCCTCGTGAGGTGAATGTACTTCATGCCCTCTGGGTACGACACTTACCCCTCAATGAAACTGCTGTCTTTGGCAGCGGAGAGGTGTTCACCTGGTTCCAACGTGCTTTCCAGTTTCGCAACAATGGTGTGACTCAGTCAATATCAAAGCTGACTATGTTCTCGCGGTGATCCCTGAGGACACTTTCCCAGATGGATTTGTGAGCAAGGGGACACAAAAATAGTGTACGACGCTGTCAAAACATACTTCATAGAGCAATAATGGCATTCGCCTTCTGCCTATATAGCCAAACATTTTTAGCTCTCTCAACAACCGCTGGGGGATCAAAATGAATCACTCGCCCTCAAGGACATCATCAGTATCGCTCGTCTGCAACCTGCCCACACGGCTCTCCTCGTAAGGTGAATGTACTTCATGCCCTCTGGGTACGACACTTACCCCGAACATGTACACGCTGCCGTTCCTGATTTCGATATTTTGTCTATGATGAAAAATTATGATGACTAAGGTCAACGACCATGTGGACAGCCACTTCACCACCTACAAGACCTCCATCAACGCCTACCCTCCCGTTGAAGAGAACAACTATTCAACATTGATTGAAGCTGACATGACTGTGGTAGGACACAGGTAGTCACCCCGTGATGAGCTGGAGCAACGACATAGCCACACACCTCCCACCACTCATTCACGCTCCAACCAATGGCCTTTACTGCCACTTGCTGATGCCCATCGGCCGCAATTATACTACTACCCCTCTAGATTCGGGGCTGCTGCTGCAAAAAAGTTCAAACGTTTGTCAGTGGCCCTTAAACATGTAAGTAGGCCATAGATTATACCGGAGGCCTCCCCTGTTACTAACCTTTTCTTTTTACATGATGCAGGTATGGGCATGCAATTTTTAGTAGACATAGGTGCTTGCCATTCTCTACTGACAGGCCCACTCTCCAGGACACGAAGTAGTCTATCTAAATCTAACAAAGTCCTCCTGGTAACTACCTATGGATATTTTTGCTTGGAAGCATTAAATATCTCTGGAAGTTTCTTGTTACTGACATCACATTGCCAATCCTCGGCACAGATTTCCTCTCACATTACCACCTCTTAGTGGATTTTGCTCACCGATGGCTAGTCAATACAGACTCTTACTCATCCACACCTCAACGCTACCAACACCCCTCCGACCTTGCTCCCCACATCAGCACACCCACGGATTCTTAAACCCCCTTCCTCGTGTTAGACAGAAGTCTTTCATCCAGAACTTCGACAAACACCTACAGTTCCCGCCAAAAACAGTATTTATTACCATATCAAGACGACCGGCCCTCAGTGTTTGCTAGATTCAGGCTTCTGGTACCGGATCATTTGGTCGACGCCAAACAAACGTTATCCGAAATGGAAGAAATTGGGCTTTGCCAAAAGGCATCTAGTCCATGGTTGTCACCCTTACACATTGTCCTGAAGAAGGATAGCTCCTTGTGTCCATGAGGTTTTCCAGGCATTTGAACATGCAGACAGAACCAGGTCACTATCCCCTTCCAAACATCGCCAATATGACTGCCTACTTGCACAAAGCGAAAGTTTTCTAAACGCTGAACCTCCCATAACAATAATATTAGGTGCTCATAAACCCAGAAGTCTTCTTCAAAAGCACCATCACCACCCGCTTCGGTACATACTGCTTCAATTACTCATGTTTTGGCCTTTGTAATACTGGGAACACTTTTCAATACCACATGGATGGATTCTTTGGGGGTCTCCCCTTCTGTATATGTTATGTGGACGACATACTTGTGTTCACTTCCTCCAAAGTGGAACACCTCTGTCACCTACGCATCGTGCTCGAGCACTTACAACAAAATAGTGCCAATAAGTATTGTTCTTAGGGCACCGCATCACTCCTGAAAGAGTCCACCCCCTCCCTGAGAAGGTAGCAGCCATTCAAAACTTCCCCATGCCTTCGACCATTAAAGCGCTGTAAGAATTATTGGGCATATTAAACTATTATCACCGTTTTCTGCCAGCCATCACTGTTTCCTTTGCCCCCTCTGTGCCTCCATGGTCAAGCCAAAAGACCTGAAGTGGAGTCCTTTCAAGAAACGGCCTTCTGCAATGCAAATAATGCCTTATCAACCACTGCTCCTCTCACTTTTCCCATGTCCCATGAAGCTCTCCCTGTTTCCACCGATGCCAGTGACGTCGCTATTGGAGTGGGTGCTCAAGGGCTCATTTTGCCCATTGGCTTTCTTCAGCAAAAAACTGTTCAATGGGAATCCAGCTACGCTACCTTCGACCATAAATTTCAGGAGATGTACTTTGCTGTCTATCACTTTTGCCACTTCTTAGAAGGCAAACCCTTCATCCTTGGCATGGACCACATACCTCTAGTGCACACCTTCACTCAACAGTCCAACGCCTACGTCGACATCTCTCTGCCATGACTGAATACAATTGCTCCCTTCAACATGTTCCTGGGAAAATAATTTCCTTTGCCAATGACCTGTCAAAAGACACATTGGCTGCAATTCACCTGAGATTGGATTAAAATGTTTTGGCAGCAGCCTAATGAAAAGATCCAGAGTACCAAGCATGTAGGACATCCTTCATATCGCTCCATTGGGGAGACCTCTATTGAAGACTCCAACACCATCCTCCTCTGTGACGTCAGTCCTGCTAGACCGTGACCATGGTTACCTGATCCCATGCGCCAACAGGTGTTTGATTTCATATGCTAAGGATTGTGTCCGCGCCTTTACCTTATACCAAACCTCATAAGTACATCAACACACGGATTCAGGAGTAAGCAACTGTACTCAACCTCTGCGCTGTTTTGCCCACATTCACATCGATGTAGTAAGCCTCCTGCCCACATCACAACGACATTGTTACCTGTTTACCGTCGATAACCGCTCCACTCGTTAGCCTGAAACCATTCCCATGGAAACTACAACATCCACCTCATTTACATTTGCCTTACTCATGGC
>NC_090750.1:29796100-29806100 GCF_036898095.1 Palaemon carinicauda | reverse complement strand
ACCTTTTCTAAAATGATTATGTTCAATTATTAAATGATTCCCCTAACTACTGTGATAAAGCTTTATATATAGCAATGACAATTTGTGAGCCCCATCTACTCGTCAATTACTCTTATGATAAACTCCATTAAATATTCACGCCGTGGATGATTTCCATGTTTACTCTTATATGTTTATCCGCAAGTATCCTACATGACCAGCGAGTGTTGTGTTTATTCCCCAAACATTCAGTTTTAATCCGAGGTTCTAATCATCCTGGATTTGGTCCATTTCATTGATGGAGTTCTAAACTCATTTCAGATTAAACAACCTTCAATTAAAAGGTCATTAACGTTCTATAATTGTCCCTTTTATGACCAAAGGCCTTTTGGGGGAACCAATGTACATTAATTCTCTCTCTCTCTCTCTCTCTCTCTCTCTCTCTCTCTCTCTCTCTCTCTCTCTCTCTCTCTCTCTCTCTTCTTTCGAAAAAGTCCATGTCTAGGCTAGCTAGTACAGGATATAAAGGATTTCCCATGACCATAGCAAACGTTTGAGTATACAATTTCCCATTGAATTAACATATACTTTCTTTCATGCAAAGCTTCGTTGGGTATATGAAGTTATTGGGAAATTGTAAATTGAATTGTTTACTCCCTAACGTTTCAGCCAGAAATTCCAACCAAGTCATCTATGGGTACTTGACTCAATAATAATACAAAGTAAAACATACGAGTATAGAGGAACAGTTAATCTGTACATTATTCAATTTTCTAATTAAGTGTACATTGTACCAATGTACCCACTACTAACTATAATATTCGGATAACTTATGTGATTCTGAACCCAGAGAGGTAATACTTATTGAATCTAGGAAATAATTTATTAACCTTTTCGGGTGTAAAAGGTCTCATGCATATTCATTAGCGTTGACGAGATTGCATGAGTTTTTTTTTCAGATTATTTTAAATCCCTTCCAATAATTCTGTTTCTTTTTGTGATTAATATTTACAGCATGAATTGGATTTGCTTTATATGTGTTTTCATCACTCAATAGGTTTTCCATTTCTTATATATAATAATTTCTGTTAAGGATTACCATTTCTTGAGATTTGTCAGCTTTTGTCAATTTTATGTTTTCTTTTCCATTTACTTCAGCAATGGATTTTTTTTAATTTATTTGGGCAATTCGTAATAATTACAAATTTAGTCGGTTTATTGAATAGTAAAAACTGGATGGATAATATGCTAAGATGGATTGTTCATGAATATGAGATATGAAATGATGATAAATTAAAAAATCAGGCGGTTTAATTGGTCCTAAAACCACGAGCTCGTGGCATAATCGAATGTCAAGTTGGTGGTGCAGATTTATAGTGAAAATCCTAGGACGCAGATGTTTAGTAAATTGAATGTGGTGCGATTTCGTGATACAATGGTAAATCATTGTGAAAAATTGTTAACAAAAGAACGCATCTGGGGAATATCATAATGGAATGATGAAATTGGTGGATGATGGCTGATAAACAGATGAATGTGGGGAACAAATTTGTAATAAAAGGGGATACTTGAGATAAATTGACAATAAAAAGACGAATCTGCTGAAGAAGATAAAATTACGACTTAAGTTAGTAGGTAGTAAAGTGATGGACCACGTCCTGATAGAATGAAAAACCGTTGATGAATTCATAACAATATGAAGCAGTTCATGTATAAATTGGTGATAAACGGATGATTCTAAAGAGTGGTTTGTGATAAGACAGGGATTTCAGAGGACGAATTTGTGGTAAATTAACGAGAAAGAGCTATGTATTTGTGAACGATGTGGTAATAAAACACGAATTGGAGATAAAATGTAATGAAAGGGGGAATTCAAGGGATGAAGTGGTAACAGTAATGACGAATCTTGTGTATGAAGTGGCGATTGAATAACGAACCTCGATGATTTGCTGTTGGTGATGAAGGTATGAAGTGGTGATAGAATAATCAATCTTGGGAGGGAAGTTGTGATAAAATGATGAATCGGGGCGATGAATTAGTATTAGAATTTCATATATATAATTACGAATACAAGAGTAAACTGGTTATGAAATAACAAATCTGGCATCAGGCCTAATAAAATTGGAAATAAAGGAGGTTAATGGATGAAAACATAGAATTAGGGTATATCAAATGGTGAGAAAATAGTAAATATTGGGGATGATTGGGGGTTAGAATAACGAAAAAGGGTTATGAAATGTTATAATATGACGATTCCTATGATGAGTGTGTTAAAAAAATAATCTGTTGAATAAACTCACGATAAAGCGACGAATTTGATTGATGAATTATTGAAGAAATCGCGTGTCTAGAGTATGAATTTGGGATGAAGTGACAATTATGGGATATGAAATCAATATGTTATTAAGGATATATTGAATGAATCAGTTGTAAGATGACGTTATTCTGGTGTAAAGGAGTAATCGTTGGAAGACATTGTTATTGAAAGAGAAATCTTGCGGATGAATTGGGTATAGAACGATGAAATTGGAGGTGAACAGGTGACAGAAGAAGAAAACAACTGTATTAATCGGCAATAGAATAACGAATACGAGAGGACGATTAGCTTAAATAAAAAAGAATGAATCATGTTATAAATAAATAGAGAGATGAAATGATGATTCCCAGGATGAATATATGATAAATGGAAAAATCTGAGTGATGACTCGGTAATAAGAGAATTTCGAAAGCAAATAACGTGATAGTGTAAGATGTCCATCTGGTAAACATACCTAGAAAACGGGTCTCAAAGATTTTGCCTCGATACTCTGATCCCGATATCGGAAAGAGAATCCAAACATTAATGTATTAAAATATAAGGCTAATTTGAAATAAGAAAAAACACGTCTAAATGTGCAAAATTTATCATTAATCAAATGCCAAGTTACAAACCTACCAATTAGCTACTATGGTGAAGTAGGTTGATTTCAATTCTAGGTACAAAAAACCTGAATTCGACAGATATATGTGCAGAAAAATTGTCATTGACTTTTATCTTTCTTCGTGGCTAAATGGTACGGTCACTGTCATACAAGCATCCTGGATCAGGGTTCGATTCCCGACCGGTCAGAAGCTATTGTCTTTGAGGAGTGATTTCACCTTGAGACTGATCCCGAGGTTGGTAAGAGAATCCAGACATTAATTTAAAATATATGGCTTATTTGAAATATAAAAAAACACGTCTAAATATACAAAAATTATCATTCATATATATATATATATATATATATACATAAATATATATATATATATATATATATATATATATATATATATATATATATATATATATATATATATATATATATATATATATATATATATATATATCTATTGAGAATTATTGAATTAAAAGATCAAGATAGAGACGACAGGCGAAATCTAACCGAGGCCCTTTACGTTAATAGACATCGGGGTAGATGATAATGATATATATATGAGTGTATATATATATATATATATATATATATATATATATATATATATATATATATATAGTATACACACACACATATATATATATATATATATATATATATATATATATATATATATATGTGTGAGTGTGTTTATATATTCATATATATATATGTATATATATATATATATATATATATATATATATATATATATATATATATATATATATATATATATATATATATATATATATATATATATATATATATATATATATATATATATAATGGCACTTTGTCAAAATGGCCTGAGTCAACAGTGGCACTTTAGTCAATTTGACGTAAAGTAGTCAATTCCAAGATCTTAGGTGATCCAGGTCATCATCTTCCAAGTCAATAGCTTCATGAGAAATCCAATTAAAATATTTGCAAGATCGATGTCATCATCATCAGAATCAATATGATCCAATACTAGTCTCTCCAATCAGTAATTGTTCTAGTCAACAATCTTTAAATACATATCAGCAGTCAAAAGGAGGAAGTACAGTCTGCAATGAAATAGAGAAAAGAAACTTACGAACACTGAGACAAAAAACCTATCACACTATGAGCAAAGTAAACACAAATAAACCAATGCTTTTCCTTACAACTACAAGCAAAGCTAGAATAATACTTAATTATAATTATACAACTCATTTCGAACTCTATTATAGATAATCCAAGCATTCAGAATAAAAGTCAAGCCATTCACTTCCAACCTAAAGTATCTAATGAAAAATTTTTTTACTCGCTACAAAAAAGTCACTACACTAATCACTTCTTTGCTCGCTGGTTCTCCATCTCTCGTGCACTGAAGCATTTGGTAAATCAAAAGGTTACAAAGATTACCTAATGAGTCATTCATTCACATCTTGAAATGAAAGGAAAGGTTCCGACTTCTTTTGGAGTCTCGGGTGACAGGATTAATAGCTTTCCTTACCTTTCATTGCCTCCGCCAAAGATTGCTTATTTTCGAGTCGGTCTATTTATTTATTTGTCTGTATGTGTATGCGTCTGTTGACAGGATTACTTCAAAACTACTCAACGTATTTTGACAAAATTTTCTCTTTGGTTATGGACGACCCAATAAATTTTAATACTCCATTACCTTTGGAGATGGTCCGGTTCTGGATTCAGATTATAGATTTGGATTTATCTGTGTGCCTGTCTTTCTCTCTGTGGACAGGATTACGTCAAAACTACTCAGCGGAATGTAACAAAATTTTCACCAGGCCCTGGATGACCCCATTAAATTTTGGATATGTTTCGGATACTGATCCAGATTTGTATTTTTCACCATTTTCAAGATATCTTTAAAAAAAATAGACAGATTTTGACGAAAATTTCATAACAGATAGATATAAGGTCATAGATGACCCTATTAAATGATCCGGATCCGGATTCTAAATCCGGACTTATACTTTTTGCCATTTTAAAGCACGTCAAAACAAATTAACGGATTTTGACAAAACTATCAATACAGATGGATCATAGGCTATGGGCGACTCCAATAAATTCTAGTTATGATCCAGATCCGGAATCTAGATTAAAATCAAGAGTGTGGATCAGATGAAAATCGAATGTCTTTCTCTTTTTGTCAATGTCACTCTTTGGCGTAGGTCAGAAATCTCTTGCTATATATATATATATATATATATATATATATATATATATATATATATATATATATATATATATATATATATATATATATATATATATATATAATATATATATATATATATATATATATATATATATATATATATATATATATATATATATATATATATATATATATCCTTATCTCCTCCTATGCCTATTGACGCAAAGGGCCTCGGTTAGATTTCACCATTCATCCCCTACTTCACGTTTCATAGTCCTCAGCCATGTACAGTAGGTCTGGGTCTCCCAACTCTTCTAGTGCCTTGTGAAGCCCAGTTGAAAGTTTGATGAACTAATCCCTCTCGGGGAATGCGAAGAACATGACCAAACCATCTTCATCTACACCTTGCAATAATCTCATCTACAAAGACACTCGAGTAATCTCTATTTTGGTTTTATTTCTAATCCTGTTCTGCCGTTTAACTCCCAGTATTCTTCTGATGGCTTTGTTTTCAAATCTACAAAATATGTTGAATATTGTTTCATTGTCATCCCACGACTCCTGTCTATGCAGTAAGAGCAATATCACTTAACTAATATATAGCCTGACTTTTATATGAAATTTCAGGTGATTTGAGTTCCTAATCTTACTTAACCTAGCCATTGTCTGATTTGTTTTTTTCCAATTATTCAAATAAACTCCAATTTTAAAGACCCTGTATTAGAGATCATAAATCCTAAGTATCTAAATGATTCGACCTCATTAATACTATCGCCTTCCAATGATATTTCATCTTCCATTGCAATTTCCATTCTTATCATCTATGTGTTTCTTTTATTTATCTTGAGCCTAACCTCATGTCATATTTCACGCATTATGGCAATCAAGCATTGCAAATCCTATGGTGTTCTGCTAATAAGTACAGTGTCATGAGCATACTCTGGGTCAGCAAATTTCCTATTACCAATACAGTCCAACCCTTCCCCACCGTCTCCAACTGTTCTATGCATTACTAAATACGTGAGGAGGATAAAGAACATAGGTGATAACACATTCCCTTAGAGTACTCCGCGGTTCACCGGAAATTCATTTGATAGGACTCATCGATCTTTAACTTTGCACTTGCTATGTTAATGAACAGTCTTCATCAAATTCACATATTTAAGAAGAACTCCATAGTAACACAGAACTTTCCAAAACATTGGCTGGGGCACAATAACAAAGGCTCAAAAGTGGATTTCTAAATTCTACACATTGCTGTACCACATGTCTTAAAATGAAAACTTGGTCAGTACAACTTCTACCTTTTCTAAATCCTGCTTGTCCATCTCTCAGATTTACACCAATCTTCCTCTCTAGTCTTTATAAATAAGCATACATTATATTTTTATGACAACTGATGTAAGTGTGATCCCTCTGTAATTATTACAGTCAGAGCTCCTTATATATATATATATATATATATATATATATATATATATATATATATATATATATATATATATATATATATATAAATATATATATATATATATATATATATATATATATATATATATATATATATATATTTATATATATATATATATATATATATATATATATATATATATACACACACACACACACACACATATATATATATATATATATATATATATATATATATATATATATATATATATATATATATATACACACACACACACACACACACATATATATATATATATATATATATATATATATATATATATGTATGTGTGTGTATATATATATATATATATATATATATATATATATATATATATATATATATATATATATATATATATAGATGTATATATATACAGTATATATATATATATATATATATATATATATATATATATATATATATATATATATATATATATATATATATATACCATAGATAGATGTATTTTTGTGTTTATCTAACTCTCAGGGATGTAAATAAGTGGTTGCGCTGAAATCTCTGCTCTTTGCTTTAGAATTATGAGATGTAGTTGTTGTTTTTTTTTTTAAATCAAATTGCTCGACCACTTACTGGCCAAAATGAAACATAATAATTTTGGTTGATAATTTTCCATTAGCTATTTTCCCATTGACTATGGAGGATGATATTAAACCCTAATAAAATTGAAGAGTGATTTCCACTGGGTGTTGGACGATGGATCAAAAATATACTTTCTTTATTCATTACATATTGATTGCGAGACACTTATTAGTTGTGTGTCTTCTCTAACTTTACACAACAAAAATTGTATATAGACAAATATTTCCAAATTTTTGGATATCTGTCTATTTTTGAATAAAAGTTGTACATCGTTTTTTTGCGCTAAGATGTTTTGGATCTGGTTCTTATTACAGTATATTTTCTGACAAAAGCTGGATTTTTTCTCAAATTCCATTTTTCTGATCTAGGCATTAAAACTTGCTCTGCAGCAAATATATTTTATGTATACTAACCATCCTTCGTATTCAGCTATATTCAGGCTATTCAATCTACCACATAGTACTAAATATGCAATGAGTTCTAACATTCTCACACTCTTCGTAAGATTCAATAGTGCATAGCATTCTAGAAAGCTTATTCCAGGTGCTACCAAAATGTACAATAATAATCCTAATCAATTAGTTGAAATGGAGGGGCTTCTGAAGTTTACAGTAAGCTTGGTACAAACGGCCTTTTTATTTATTTATTTATTTTTTTTTCTTTTTTCTAAACAGGTTAATGTATTACTTTTCTTTTACGTAATTTTCCTGTTGTTTATTTTTTCAACAAAGATATTTATTCTAATTTGCTATTTTCTATTATTCTCATTTCATATTACATTCACTATACCCATGTCTCATTTTGACACTGAACAGCTTCCTCTATTTTGCCTCTTGGTCTTATAAGACTCCTTTTCAAGCTATAGTAGTAGATTGGCTTACTATATCAATTATAAAGTAGATGATAACATGAGTATTTGCGTGTGCTTAATCTTGGAGAATTTAAGGAACGGTGGTTAAGTGGATTATGATTCTGTTTTTCCCCTTACCGCATGCCTTCTCCGTTTCAAGTTTGTTTTTTCTCCATCACTACTCTGGTTTATTTGCAACCAAATGTAAGAAGAAGCGATGTTAGTTTGTCCAATAATAGACCGAAACCCACACACACAACTTTTAATTTTCCTTGTGATATTTGAATTTCTATTCTCACCTCTTCTAATAATGAATTAGTCATCCATTGGTAACCGTAGAAACTTAAATATTATAATTCAGCTAAAGAACAAGAGTCCCTAATCATGTGGTACAATGAGGTTAAGCATTTTAAACTCTTGCTTGTTTTTCTCTTCTTCCTTAACGAGATCTATTCACGACCGCTCATGAATAATTAAAAGAACCCCCACTCTCTCTCTCTCTCTCTCTCTCTCTCTCTCTCTCTCTCTCTCTCTCTCTCTCTCTCTCTCTCTCTCTCTCTCTCTCTCTCTCTCTCTCTCTCTCACACAATTTAAATTTTATTTATATTTTGTTTGCCGGAATATTTGAGGTGCTTTTTTCAAAACTGCCGCATATGATCTTTCATTAATCTTTACCACGAAAGTATTATTCCTTTTATTCACAAAGCGTCTCTTTATAAGAAGTTAAATTACTACGGTAATTATTTTGTCTATTTTTGGAACATTTTCTATTTTCTTATAATTTTCCTGAATAATTTCTATGTCTGTTCTTTTTCTGCAATTAACGAATTTTGTTTTCTTTTTTTACTTATCAGCAGCATATTTGATTCCCTATTTGTAAACGACACTGAAAATATAGCATGGTTTTTTGTTTGAGATTTTTTTTCTTCTGGTATCTCTAATTCTAAAGTTCTCTGATGTTCAAATTGATTTTATATCAGTCAAGTTCTTTTTAATATACCTTGGATTCGATTTTTTCTTGTTATGCTTGCATGACCTTTGCTATAAAATCTGTGTTACGAATCAGTTTACGGTTTCAATCTATTAATGGTTACGGTAAGGGCTATACCCCTTCTCCCTTTCAGTTAAAAAAAAAAAAAAAATAATGATGATAATAATAATAATGATAATAATAATAATAGTAATAATAATAATAATAATAATAATAATAATTATTATTATATGGTATATATTTATAAGGTAATTAAGCAAATACCCATCACAAATTGTCAATGTTATATAAAAAAACTTTATCGTAGTAGTTAGAGGAATCAATTCCTATTAGACCACCATTATTTTCTAAAATATCTTGATTTTAGTGGAACCTAAAATTGCTGATTATTAAAATTATTATATATGATTGATTATGTAATAGTTGTTTTCACACTCAACAAAATTTTTCTACAATAAATGACCAAACACTTATCGGTGATTAGATGCTTGGCTCATATAAGGGAATTCCTGTTTCGTTTGAGGAGATATTTTTAACCATGGTCCGATAATACACACACACACACATATACGCACAAACACACACACATGCAAACACACACACACACACACACACACACACACATATATATATATATATATATATATATATATATATATATATATATATATATATATATATATGTATATATTTATCTATATATAACTTTTCCTTTTAAAACATGTGCTACAATAATGTATAGAAAATAGAAATTCACTTTTGATGGCATTTGTGGACTATGAAAAAGCCTTTGATAGTGTTCACAGGCCAAATTTGATTAAGTCTTTTCATGAGTATAGTAAGTGCAAAGTTAATGTTAGTGGAGTCCTATCAAACAAATTTCCAGTAAACAGTGGAGTACTCAAGGGGAATGTGTTGTCGCCTATGTTGTTTATCTTCCTCATGGATTTTGTCATGCATAGAACAGTTGGGGATGCTGGAGAAGGATTGGAATTGATTG
>NC_090750.1:29768600-29791100 GCF_036898095.1 Palaemon carinicauda | reverse complement strand
TCTCTTCGGTGGTAATGTACGTTCGGCTAGACATCTTTTTCCAAAACAGACTGGTTTCATCACAGATGAACACCTGCTGCTCTACGTAGCCTTCCTCCCTCACGATGCTTTCGAACTTTTTAACAAAGTCTTTAGCAGCCTTAGTGTCTGAACTCGAAGCTTCTCCATGCCGAACAACTGAATGAATCCCGGTCCGTTTCCTAAATTTCTCGAACAAACCTCAAGACGCCTTGAATTCCTCCGTCGTAGGATCGGCTGAACTCTCCCCCGGGTCACCCCCAGAGCCCGCCACCTTCAAGTCACTGTAGATAGTGCTGGCCTTCTCACAAATGATTGTTTCAGTGATCATATCGCCAACAATCTCCTTGTCCTTGATCCATATCAACAAAAGGCGCTCCATCTCTTCAAGGGTAGGGCTACGACGTTTAGAAATAATCGTGATCCCCTTCGAAGGTTTCACTGCTTTAATGGCTGCCTTCTATTTTATGATCGTCGAGATCGTAGACATATTCTGGGTATATTGTTTAGCCAGATCGCTAACACATACACCTCGCTCATGCTTTTCTATTATTTCTTGCTTTAGTTCTAATGAAAGCATTGACTTCTTACTTTTCTCACCACTACTGCTACTTCCTGAACCGAAACTAAGTTTTTTAAGACCCATGATTACGAAACACAGAAAACAACACGTGAAAAAGGAAGATAAAATACACTGTTAATAACTGAGTGAATAGAGAACAACCGCACGATGCGCACGAGATGAGAGGATTGATCAAGGTGACTCTCGATTGGCGTCCCTCTGATGTGCTGCCATCTAGCGGCGTCAACAACAAACCACGGTTGACGCTTTCGAGAAAATTCCAAGCGTACGCATATTGTTTACTTTGTATGTTGGAGCAACACTTCGGGTGTCGAGACAGAGATTTGGTCGAATTTTACTTCGGATGTTGGAAAATTCGTATGTTAGGACATTCGTATGTAGAGGTTCCACTGTATTCTTTACATACCTATTTGAGTTGTAACTAAGGCTTTAGTAGTGCTTCAAGTTTATGATGAATAGGTTGATACTGGTAGGACCATCAATGTAAATACTTTTCTCTTTAGAGAATGTGGTATTTTACTGTCTATAATCTAGTTTTTTACCAAAAGGTTTCCATCCCAGGACCCATTTTCATCATTCTTTCATTTTACAGATCATGTCCTGGGGAATACACTTACTTTTGACCTAGTATGTATATTCATTACCAATCTCTATAGGTTTGCCCATAACCTTTTGTTTGTTGCTTCCCTATTTTTCATTGAACAATATCCTTGTTTTACTCACATTTTTTTTCTTTCTATTCAAAACTTTTATGATCTTTTGCAATGCCTCCCATAATTCACAAAATACAACTATGTCATCCACAAATCTTATGCTGTTAAAGTATTCCCCATCAATATTTATTCTTTAATTTTCAAATATAAGTTTTTAAAAGGATCTTCTAGGCATGCAGTGAATAATTTAGAAGAGATTGTCGGTCTTGTGACGGCGCCGAGTAAGGTTGTGAATTCAAAGGTAGGTTGGAAACGACTGAGTTATATTATTGTAGAACTCTCTCCTTATAATATTGTCTGTCTTGTGAACTTGTTATGTCCTGTTGCCTTGAGGTTTTGTATATAAGGAGAGAGTTCTACAATAATATAACTCAGTCGTTTCCAACCTGCCTTTGAGTTCACAACCTTACTCGGCGCCGTCACATTGGTGACCCCGGAGTGACCAATGTGACGGCGCCGAGTAAGGTTGTGAACTCAAAGGCAGGTTGGAAACGACTGAGTTATATTATTGTAGAACTCTCTCCTTATATACAAAACCTCAAGGCAACAGGACATAACAAGTTCACAAGACAGACAATATTACAGAGGAAAAACCAGACATGAATTTTCATGTTCGTTTTAGTGAGAGGGAAGAGCGAAGATACAAGCATAATATATACAAAAGGAATTATGTACAATTGTGTGAAACACGGTTGGTACAGTCTCACTGTCTAACTTCTTTCTCAATAGTAATTGTCTCACTATCTTTATGCAGCTTTAGGATTGCTCTACTCCCTGTATAGATACTTTCAGAAGGTTCTAATATAAGATTCATGTATTCCTTGTCTTTGAGGGGCTTTCATTACTGCTGTGCGAGCGTGCAATTAGATTGTAACTGAGAGGCAAGGTGAATGCAACTAACCTTTATTAATCAATTATGAAGTTTACATACAGGGACCTTTGAGCAAGAATGTCAGAAAACTTTAAACATAATCAAACATGAGCTAGCATGATAATGCAGGTTGGTCTATTAACAGTAGAGGGAAGAGCAAGTGATAAGATAAAAATTCAAAATTGTAACAGGTACGAGCATTTAAGAAACACGTGCAGTACATGGCTCTCTCCTAAAAATGGGAAACAGGGCGCCCTGCTCTAGAGAGGCACACTGTAGGTGGGTCATCTTGCAGGAGATATGTAGGTTATAGGCCATCAACAGTAACTCTGTCTTCTTTGCCACACATGTTAATTAACATTGCATTCTGTGTACGACGGATTACGAGGAAAATACCAGTTTAAGGGGGCGTTAGTGGTGACTTCCTAGCTTCATTGCACAGGAAAAAGTGCATTGCTGAGTGTAGATCTGTTGGTAATTCTTGATTTGCTGGGGATGTGTAAGTCTGACGGCGAGAAGTAAATTTTCCCACAACGTGATGTAGGCTCTGGAGATTACTGGACGAGGTTGTAGACAGAAAAAATACCGAACTGACTACCAACAGGTTGCCATACTCCATTTCAACAGCCTAGACATCTGGGGAAGGCTTTAGGAGTGGTTCTTAATCCCTGGAGGATCAAGGGAAGCTGAGTAAACCAGTTGGAGTCATTGCAGCAGGACATCAAGGCTGCTTTGAAGGTTCGATGAAAACGTTCAACCATTCCCTTGGCAGCAAGGTTGTAGGTGGTTTTCTGATGTAGAGTGGTGCCCAGGAGATTCGCTAATAATGTCCACAATTGAAATGTGAACCCCTATCAGAAATAATATGTCCATAGATACCGAATATCGCTCTCCACCCTGAGAGTAATGCAAATGTACATGAGATGAATGTTGCAGTTTCCATGGGAATGACATCAGACCAACGAGTAGAGTGGTCATTGACAGTAAACAGGTAATGATGTTCTTGTGATATGGGCACAGGGCCTACTACATCTGCATGAATGTGGAAAAAAGGCACAGACGAAAGTTGCTCACTCCTGAATTAGTGTGTTGGCGTACTTTTGTGGTTTGGCATGAGGTACAGGCACGGGCCAAATTCTTGGCATCCTCAGTAACACCATGCCAAATGAACTTCGCCCTCAGTAGCTGGGCCGTAGACTGATCCGGTGTCAGATGCCTGAATAAGGTGACCACTGGGGGCCATGTAGTCTTGATATGGGGATAAATACCATGCTTGGCAGAACCATGGGTGTTTGGCGAAGTTCTGGATGGAAGACTTCAAGGTACGATTTGAGGAAGTGGACGTAGGCATCCATGGATGAGCTGATGTGGAGAGCGAGGTCGGAGGGGCCGAGTTGAAGAGGTATGAATGAGTAAGATTCTATGTTCACTAGCCATTGGTGAATGACATCAACAACGAGGTGATAATGTGAGAGGAAATCCGAGCCGAAGATTGGCAATGAAACCTCAGCAACGGGAAACTTCCAGTGATATTTGATTCTTCCAAACGATATTGTGATGCTATCATAACCGTAGGTGGGTATCACAGATCCATTGGCAGCTGCCAGGAAGACGTTGGCTGATTTAGACAGACTAGGACATGTCCTGGAGATTGGCCTTTGCAGAAAAGAATGGATAAAATATTGAATCGGGCACGGCAGCATGTGCAGGTTCGTGTAAGCGTCGTACCAAGAAGACATGAAGTAGATTCCCTTAACAGGAGAAATGTCTGCAGCAGGTTGCAGGGGAGTGATACTGGTAATTTCCCTGAGGGCAATTGATGACTATTGATCCCCAAAGGTTGTTGAGAGGGCTGAAAAATTTTGGCTATACAGTTGGCCTGCGATTGCAAGTAATGCTCTATGATGTATGATTTGATGGTGTCGTATGCTATATGGGTGTCCTATTGCTCGCAAATCCAATTGGAGACTTCTGGGAAAATGTCCTAGGCCCTAGGGGATGGCAGCGAGAACGTAGTCTGCTTTGGAGCTTGACTGAGTCACCCCATTGATGCGAAACTGGACTTGAGCATGCTGAAATCAGGAGAATGCTTCTACATTACAAAAGGCAGTAGTTTCCTTGGGGCGGCGTGTGCCGAAGAGGCAGGTTCGGTGGGGTTCATCTTCACACAGTTGGGCACAGCAGTGAAGGAGTAGGCAGGAGGGAGCTTAAACTCTGCTGGTCACCAATGAATGAGCAGTCAGTTAGTTTGTAACTGAAAGGCAAGGTGAATGGAACTAAACTTTATTAAACAATCATTGAGTTATATACAACAACTTGCTAGAGAGAACGTCACAAAAATTCGAGCATCATTAAACATGAGCTAACATGATAGCATAGGTTGTTCTATTAATAGTGCAGGGAAGAGCAAGTGTTAAGATAAAAAATAAAAACTTTTATCGTGTACAAACGTGTATGAAACACGTTCGATGAACTGCTAAGGTATCAACAGAATCAAAATATTTCTCATAATCTATAAATGCCATACATAGGGGTTTACCTCTCAGTTAATTTTTCCTTTAGCTTATTAAACACATGGATATGGTCAGTTCTTAAATACCTCTAAATCCTGCCTGCTCTCTTAGCTGATTAAAGTCTAGCTATCTTTCTATGATCTTTATAAATATTTTATATATTACAGAGAGTAAACTTGAATCATCTATTATCAAATCATTTGTCAGACCATCTACTCCTGTTACTGTGACTTTTTCCATGCCTAGTAATGCTTTCTTTACTTCTACTGTTACTTTTAGTACCAACTCAGGTGTATCATTAATTTTTTTATTATATCACTGTTGTATATCATTGTTTGAAAATCCTCAATAATTTTTGTCACTATCTCTATCAATGATAATAATTCCATTTTTATCCTTTAAAGCAAACATCTGTTGGCCCCCTGCCCCAAGTCTTTTTTTCATCAAATTGATGCTTCTTCCTTTCTTTAGTATTTCCTCAATTTTTGTCTGATTGTGTTTACAAATGTCTTGGGTTTTTAGCTTGTTTATTGTTTTAGATAGTTTTGCTAATGCTATTGCATCACTCTTTGATTTTACCCACATTTTTTATCTTTTATTGCTGAACTAAACTCATCAGATTTTTCTTTTATTACAGGAATGTTTTTCTTTCTTAATATTAGTTTTTCTCTTTCTTAGACTTAAAAAGATTTAGCTTCTCGGTTGACCTTACCTTGCTTAACAATGTTACATCTTTATCCAAAGTAACTTTTCACTGAGAGTAAAATCTATTTCCTTTTTTGTTTCGCCATTTAGGCTTTCCCTTGACAATTTTCTATTTTCCTTTTTGTAAGAATAGGTGTTCATGATTTTGAGAATGTTTCTTTCAGCAAATTTTTCAAGCATGTCTCCTCTCGATCCTTGTGCCTGCCTGATCCATATTCACCTACTGCTGATTCTAGTATCTCTTCTTTTGACCTACTTTAGCATTGGAAATCCCCTTTCTTAGTGGGGATACGTGAACGAGGGCCACCCATAGAAAGTTGGTTTGCTGCGAGCGATCATACCAAATTCTACAGCCATCATCATTCCGCAGCAGCCAGCAGGGTGATGAAATCTAGCCAAAACCCAAGCACGTATAACACAACTGCATTTTGGCTCCCAGTCCCCAGTGGCAGTGGAACAAGACTGCCCAAGGTGGTGGCAGTTACAGACTAGAACAGGCTACCTTTGGGATCTGGACCATATAACATAGTGTCAGAACACTGTGTAGGGATTATCTTACTGTGTTACTAGAAGAGCTGAATTGAATAATATGGGATATTATAGGATTCAGTGAAATTACAATTATAGGTGAATCTTTTATAGAGTTAAAAGAGGACCATATATTTTGCTTCAATGGACACGAAAGGAACAAAAAGAAAAAAAAAATGGAGTAGATTTTCTTATAATAAAAATACTTCAGGTACTAGTGATATAATTCCAGAATTGATTATCAAACTAAAACAGAAATGTAAACTGAAGATCATTGAAACTTATGCCTCAACAACATCCCAAACGGCAGAAGGAATATTTGGAGACATATATGATACTGTACCAACCGTGTGTCACACGATCGCACGTAGTTCATTTTGTGTATATATTATACTTGTATCTTCGCTCTTCCCTCGCACTAAAAAGAACCTGAATAAACATGCCTGTTTTTCTCACCGTTAACTGTGTCGGTTTTGAACATAAAAGTTCCTGTTGCATTGAACTTTTGTATGTAAAAGAGTGTTCTATAATAAACTCACTCAGTTGCTTTCATCCTGTCATTGAGTCACAACCTTCTCTCGGCCCGTCACATTGGTGACCCCGGAAGTCGACTCGCTCCTCCTGCCTCCCACCCCCCCTCGCCCCTCAATCGTTGGTACTATGGCGGACTCTACGGAAGTTAATGCTGCGGCTCCCCCATTGAAACTTTCGTCATTCGACAGCGGAGAGGCGTTTGCTTGGTTTCAGTGCGCAGAAGTCCAGTTTTGCATCAAGGGCGTGACTTGCTCAACCACCAAAGCAGATTATGTTCTCGCGGTGATACCCGAAGACAGCTTCCCGGAAATATCCGACTGGCTTTGTGAACAAGGAGACACCCCAATAGCGTATGACGCCCTCAAAACATACCTTCTGCAGCAGTACTCGCCGTCGCCAGCCGCCTGTATAGCAAAGGTTTTTCAGCTCTCGCAACAACCGTTGGGGGACCAAAGGGCTTGCTCGCCCTCAGAGAAATGACCAGTATCACTCGCCTGCAACCTGCCACAGACGGCTCTCCTCGTGAGGTGAACCTACTTCGTGCCCTTTGGATACGCCATTTACCCGGACCTATACACGCTGCCATACCCGTTGTCGATAGTTTACCCATAAAGGACTTGATGACCAAAGCCGACGCCCTTATGGACAGCCACTTCAAGACCTCCATCAACGCCTCCACCCCTGACGAAGAGGACGCCTATCCAACGTCAACTGAAGCTGACGTGAATGCCGTAAGACATACACGCCTACCCCATGACGTGCTGAAGCAGCGACAAAGCCACCCACCACACACCACTCACTCGCGCCCCAACCAACGACTTCTACAGCCACTTACTACCTCCCATCCGCCGCAGTTTTGCTACTGCCACTTCAGATTCGGGGCAACCGCGAAGAAATGTGCCAAGGGTTGTCAGTGGCCAAAAAAACGTGTAAGTAGGCCATTGCTCGTGGCGGTGGTCTCCCGTATTTCTAATCTTTTCTTTTTACAGGATGCAGGAACGGGTGTGCGATTTTTGGTAGACACAGGTGCTTGTTGTTCTCTTTTGCCAAGGGAACTCTTCAGGACACGACGTAGTCTGTCTACATCTGCCGATGTCCGCCTGGTAGCTGCCAACGGATCTGTGTTACCCACTTACAGTTACGAGAACCTCACATTATCGTTCGGAAACGGTAAATTTAATTGGAAGTTTCTCGTTACTGACGTCACATTGCCAATTCTTGGTGCGGAATTCCTCTCTCATTTCCACCTTCTGGTTGATGTCGCCCCCCGACGATTGGTCAACGCAGACTCGTACTTGTCGACACCTCTTCAACCCGGCCCCTTCAACCTCGTTCTCCACATCAGTGCACTCCCAGATGCCTACGCCCACCTCCTTACGTCGTATCCGGAAGTTTTCCGTCCAGAACTTCGCCAAACGCCCACGGCTCCTGCCAAGCACGGTATTTATCACCATATCAAGACGACGGGACTCCCAGTCTTCGCAAAATTCAGACGTCTTGCACCGGAACAATTGGCATCCGCCAAACAGACGTTTGCCGGAATGGAGGAAATGGGCCTTTGCCAAAAGGCCTCCAGCCCATGGTCGTCACCCATACACATCGTTCTGAAGAAACAAGGCTCCCTCCGTCCGTGCGGGGATTACAGGCGCCAGAACATGCAAACAGAACCAGATAACTAACCCCTCCCAAACATCGCTGACGTAACCTCCTACCTGCACAAAGCGAAGGTTTTCTCTACGCTCGACCTCCTGAAGGGGTATTATCAGGTGCCTATGAACCCAGAAGACATCTCCAAGACTGCCATCACCACTCCGTTTGGTACATGCACCTTCAGTTACTCCTGTTTTAGCCTTCGTAATGCTGGGGCCACGTTTCAACGTCTCATGGATAGCATCTTAGGGGACCTCCCCTTCTGTGTATGTTATGTGGACGACATACTTCTGTTCTCCTCCTCAAAAGAGAAACACCTCCGTCACCTACGCATCGTGCTCGACGGCCTACAACAAAACGGCCTTGTAGTCCGGTACGACAAGTGTACCTTTGGCGCCAACGAAGTGTCGTTTTTAGGGCACCGCATCACTCCTGAAGGAGTCCATCCCCTCCCTGAGAAGGTAGCAGCCGTTCAGGACTTCCCCACGCCCTCGACCGCCAAAGCTCTGCAGGAATTCTTGGCATGATCAACTATTATTACTGTTTTCTGCCAGCCATTGCCGCCACTCTTGCTCCCCTCTACGCCTCCCTTACGGGCAAGCCACAAGACCTGAAGTGGGGTCCCCTTTAAGAAGCCGCCTTCTGCAATGCAAAGAAGGCCCTATCAACCGCTGCGGCTCTCACTTTTCTTATCCCACATGCGCCTCTCCTTCTCTCCACTGATGCCAGCGGCATTGCTATTGGTGCAGTACTCGAGCAGGGGCTCAATGGCTCACCCCACCCATTGGCCTTCTTCAGCAGAAAACTGTCCAAGGCAAAATTGGGTTATTCTACCTTCGATCGCGAATTGCTGGTGGTGCACTTGGCTGTCCATCACTTTCGCCATTTCTTAGAAGGTACGCCCTTCGTCATTCGCACAGACCACATGCATCTGGTGCACGCCTTCACTCGACAGTCTGACGCATGGTCCGCCCGTCAACGCCGACATCTCTCCGCCGCGGCTGAATACAATTGCACCCTTGAATACGTCCCTGGGAAAATGAATACCGTTGCCGATGCCTTGTCAATAAACACGTTGGCTGCTGTTCAACTGGGATTGGATTACAAAGCCCTGGCTGAAGCCTAACGGCAGGATCCGGAGTATCAAGCATGTAGGACATCCTGTACGTCCCTCCATTGGGAAAACTTTCCCCTCGAAGACTCCAACACCACCCTCCTCTGTGACGTCAGTACTGGTAGACCGCGACCTTGGATTCCTGCTCCCATGCGCCGGCAGGTGTTTGATTTCATTCACGGCCTTTCACATCCCTCGTGCCGTTCTACTATACAACTGCTGAAGACGAAGTTAATTTGGCACAGTATTTCTAAGGATGCTAAGGATTGGGTCCGCGCCTGTACTTCTTGCCAAACTTCCAATGTACATCGACACACGGATTCAGGAGTGGGCACCTTTCCTCAACCTCAATGTCGTTTCCCACACATTCACGTCGATGTTGTAGGCCCCCTACCCACATCACAAGGACATCGTTACCTATTTACCGTCATCGACCGCTCCACTCGTTGGCCTGAACCCATTCCCATAGAAACTGCAACGTCTACCTCTCAGGATGGATTGCAAGATTTGATATCCCTGAGCATATTACTTCTGACAGGGGTACCACTTTCACCTCTCAATTGTGGACATCATTAGCGAATCTCTTGGGCATCACCCTACACCAGACAACGGCCTACAACTCCGCTGCCAATGGAATGGTTGAGCGTTTTCATCGCACCCTCAAAGCAGCTTTGATGTCATTCTACAAGGATTCCAACTGGTTTACTTAGCTTCCCTGGGTCCTCCTGGGGCTAAGGGCCACTCCGAAAGACGCCCTTGACGTCTCGGCAGCTGAAATGGTGTATGGCGACCCGGTGATCGTCCCTGCTGAATTTTTTCCTTCTACAACCTCCTCTGACGATCTCTAGCAAATACATCATGTCGTGGGAAAATTTACTCCGTGCCGCCAGGCTTACAAGCCCCCAGCAAAGCATCACATACCGAAAGATTTGCACTCTGCAACGCACGTCTTCCTGTGCAACAACACTAGCAAGCCACCGCTAACGCCCCCTTACACGGGCCCTTTCCTAGTGATCCGACGCAGTCCGAAAGCATTCCTACTAAACATTCGTGTCAAAGAAGACTGGATCTCCATTGATCTTCTAAAACATGCTTATCTCTTGCCAGATGACCTGCCGACAGTTCGCCTCTCTAGATCAGGGTGCCTTATTTAACATGTACAGTATGTCATTTTTAGGGGGGGTGGGAGCCATGTACCAACCGTGTGTCACACAATCGTATATAGTTCATTTTGTGTATATATTATGCTTGTATCTTCGCTCTTCCCTCACACTAAAAAGAACCTGAATAAACATACCTGTTTTTCTCACTGTTAACAGTGTCAGTTTTGAACATGAAATTTCCTGTTGCATTGAGCTTTGGTACATAAAGGAGAGAGTTCTATAATAAACTCACTCAGTTGCTTTCATCCTGCCTTTGAGTCACAACCTTCTCTCGGCCCGTCACAATACACACACAATTGTGAGTATTCAAACACAACACAACAATACACACACACACACACACACACACACACACACATATATATATATATATATATATATATATATATATATATATATATATATATATATAAGGGTGTGTGACTTTGGGGGCATTGTCTGTAGTTGTAGTAATGCATATCAAATTCCTTTACAATAATTACTTTTTCCCTTGAACGGAATGGTATCTGTTGTAGAAAATAAGATAGAATATATCTTATCTGTTTCTTATTTTTTCTTAAAGAGATCTATGAAATTTGTTTAGCAATTATTAGTCCTAAATAATAACGTAAGTTGTGTGCTGACAATTAGAGATTTAACTTCTCGATATTTTGGTCGTATAAGCAATTGTTGACCCATTCAAGAATTTCAAGTAAAATTTCTACTCCGAGATTTTTTTCGAGGTTTATTTGCTAACCTTCGGCAGTTGTTTCCCACCCGCCAACAGCTCACCACTCTCCGTACCATGGCTAGGATTTGATAATGAAAACTATTTTAGGAACTTTTACAGTGATATTGTTTTTGAGGTAGCTTAGTCTCTGCTAATATGGAAAAATAAAAAGTGTACATTGCTGAATCACGGAGCAGCAGCGGGCGACAATTTTCTCCGACTTTTGCAAATTATGGCCGCCTGTTATTTCCGGTTCTCTACAGCTCAGGTCGGCAAGAGGATCCAACATTTACGACGATCTCTTCAGGCACATAAAGACGTCTGGTTACTTTGAGGTTGAACTCAATATTTTGTTGGTACACATCAATTGAGATATTAAAGTAGTTTTTCTTGCCGTTCATATCACTAGTCCCGTAAAATTAAATCTTGTAATCTTTTTATGCATTATCCGCGTTTACATTCATGACGGCATATTCTTAGGAAGGTTTAAACTATTTATATTTGTTTATCTGAAGTTCGATTTCTAGGAGTTATGTGATCTGATTTTGTATTTGTATTTTTGGATCAATTATGTTGATCTCGTTATATTTATGGTAGTTGTATTTTTGATAGGGTGTGAGAGATTCAAGACGAGGGGACATGGGTCCAGTGCCATGGGCACCACATCTGGGTGGCATCAGTATTTATTTAGTGACATTACTGAGACACTATATTATAATAATAAATGTTAAAATTTTACCATTCTATTAATTGCTCTGATTCATCTTGTTTTATCTCATCATGTCATTAGTTGCTAGGGATGCAGCTTATCTTATGATTGTCTTGTATCGAATGCTCTGCCAGGAATGTGGAGCCATGGCATTTAGCTACAAATACAAGGGCGCTTTAAATGAAGAGTGATTCGAAGTAGATGAATGAAATATATATGGAAATATGACTAATATAAGAATAAAGAAAACTACTCAATCGAATTGCTGTTAGTCTTTCTACGACATTAGCTAACCAAATCCATTAAGGAATTTTCAACGAAGCCATGGAGAGGAGAAAGGCACCTTTGAAGCAAAAGGGATTTATAACCCAATGTTGGAATCTCCAATTGAAAGTTATTGGAGAGGAATATGTTGGACTCGAAGTGTCCATTACGTGGTGGCGGTTCTGTTTCCTGACACTGATCAACACTATCCGGCATTAATGGAAAATACTACTACGCTACAGCAGAACTTCTAGTGAATCAAAGATGTCTCTCTCTCTCTCTCTCTCTCTCTCTCTCTCTCTCTCTCTCTCTCTCTCTCTCTCTCTCTCTCTCTCTCTCTCTCTCTTGCAAATTTTGAGCAGATCATGTAAAACAAGATCTCTTTATTTTTTCAGTACACATTTTCTATTGATATCTATGAATCTATCCTTCAAAAAAAAAGGTATAATTATATTCTACTTATTTATTCTCTGACATAAAATTGCTGAAAGACCGATAATATTAAAAAAGAGGATTATCCAGGTTGATTCAATCAAATTCTTTGATGCATTCTACTGTATCATGGACCGTTCTTTTGTATGACGAGAAACGGAATTCCAAATTGCACGAGCCCTACGAAGCGAAAAGAATTAAGTAATGTTAACATAAATGTTCAAAGGACACATAAAGGAGTTAAGATGGATCAAGCCTAGCTTTCAAATTGACTTTATTAACTGTTAAATTGTATTTAGTTCTAGTTCCCACACACAACAAATCTCTTTTCTTAACGATTCAATTCCGGAGAAAAAGTTCAGAATCATGTTTTTCAAAGATTTCCTTTCACATATCTTATTTAAATAGTAATAGCTTGTTGAAAATTTGGTCAATTATCAAAATGTGTATTAAGGATTCAGGAAAACGCACATAAAGTTAGCAATGCTTTCCGTAAGTGAATTTGTATTAGAAAATAATTGCTTATTAAAAATAAAAAATCTTCAATCAATAGTTTAAGTGAAGATAAAAAGAAACTTTCAGAAAAGTGGAGGCAAAGGTGGTTTTATATATATATATATATATATATATATATATATATATATATATATATATATATATATATATATATATATATATATATAAATAAATATATGTATGTATATATATATATATATATATATATATATATATATATATATATATATATATATATGTACATATGTACATACACACATATAAATACATTCATACACACACACACACACACACACACACATATATATATATATATATATATATATATATATATATATATATATATATATATATATATATATATATATATATATATATATATATATATATATATATATGTACATTCATACACACACACACACACACACACACATATATATATATATATATATATATATATATATATATATATATATATATATATATATATATATATAATGTACTCACACGCATATATATATATATATATATATATATATATATATATATATATATATATATATATATATATATATATATCACAAGCACACGTGATTTCAATCAATGTAAATATCACCCACGAACGGCATTTAATACCGAATTCTATCTCGGGAATATATATCCACTTGGAATTCATTTTATGGTAACAGCTTCTGGCCGGGTGGAGATTCGAAACCCCACCTGTGCGGATTGAAACTATGCCTACAGTGACTCTACCGAGTGAGCTATCAAGAGAGAATAAAAGTTTATGACAAATCTCCGTACATGTTCCTATCGAATTTAGGAATCTGTTCATAGACTTGAAATAAACCTATCTCGACTATGATAGCTGATTCGTGAGTTGTAACACGTGGTTATTTTAAATGAACATATATCACAAGCACACGTGATTTCAATCAATGTAAATATCACCCATGAACAGTTTCCTAAATTTGATAGGAACATGTACGGAGATTTGTCATAAACTTTTATTCTCTCTTGATAGCTCACTCGGTAGAGTCACTGTAGACATAGTTTCAATCCGCACAGGTGGGGGTTCGAATCTCCACCCGGACAGAAGCTGTTACCATAAAATGAATTCCAAGTGGATATATATTCCCGAAATAGAATTCGGTATTAAATGCCGTTCGTGGGTGATATTTACATTGATTGAAATCACGTGTGCTTGTGATATATGTTCATTTAAAATAACCACGTGTTACAAACTCACGAATCAGCTATCATGGTCGAGATAGGTTTATTTCAAGTCTATGAACAGATTCCTAAATTCGATAGGAACATGTACGGAGATTTGTCATAAACTTTTATTCTCTCTTGATAGCTCACTCGGTAGAGTCACTGTAGGCATAGTTTCAATCCGCACAGGTGGGGGTTCGAATCTCCACCCGGCCAGAAGCTGTTACCATAAAATGAATTCCAAGTGGATATATATTCCCGAGATAGAATTCGGTATTAAATGCCGTTCGTGGGTGATATTTACATATATATATATATATATATATATATATATATATATATATATATATATATATATATATATATATATATATACAGTGGATACCTCTCTCTGGATATGGCCCATTTTCCTTACCCTACACATACACTGAATAGTCTGGCCTATTCTTTTCAAATTTCACATCCTGCACAGTAATTGGTACAGTGGCTACTTTCCTCTTGGTAAGGGTAAAAGAAACTCTTTAGCTATGGTAAGCAGCTCTTCTGGAAGGACATTCCAAAATCTAACCATTGCTCTCCAGTTTCGGGTAGTACTATAGTCACTGTACCATGCTCTTTCACTGTCGTTGGGAAGAGTTCTCTTGCTTGATGGTTCACTGGGGGACACTATTCCAACTCATTTCCCTTCCTCTTGTTTTTTTCTTTTCTTTTATAGTTTATATGTAAAATAACAGTATATTTCAATGTTGTTACTTTTTTAAAAAAAATCTTCTAATCATTCATTACATCTCTTGTAGTTTATCTTCTTTCGTTTTTCCTTTCCTCGTTGGACTATTTCTGCCTGTTGGATCCTTATTCCAATTTGGATTGTAGCTTAGCTTGTAATATATATATATATATATATATATATATATATATATATATATATATATATATATATATATATATATATATATATATATATATACATATATATATATATATATATATATATATATATATATATATATATATATATATATATATATATATATATATATATATATATATATATATATATACATATATATATATATAATATATATATATATATATATATATATATATATATATATATACAGTGGAACCTCTACACACGAACGTATCTACATCCAAATTTTCCAACATCCGAAGTAAAATTCGAGCAAATTTTTGACTCTACACCCGAATTTTATTTCGACACACGAAGTAAGCAATTTTCGTCGTACGGTTGTATCCGAATTTTTCGATACGCGAAGTACAATTCGAACACGTTCCGACTCTACACCCGAATGTTTTTTTCGACACCCGAAGTAAACAATACTCGTACGCGTAGTCGGTGCTCATAGCGCCTGAAATGTTTTTTATTTCCGCCGATAGAAGGCAGCACATCGACCTCGGAGGGATGCTCAATTAGCGGGTCTTGGGTCAGTCCTCTGTTCTTGTCGGCTTCTTGCGGTTGTGCTCTGTGCGTTCTGCTATTAACTCTGTTTTAATCGTGATTTTTTACGTGCATCCTTTAACGGTAATTTACGTAAAGTATGGGTCCTAAAAGGCTTAGTTTTGACAGTGGTAGTGGTAGTGGTGAGAAAAGGAAGAAGGAAATGCTTTCTTTAGAAATTAAGCAGGAAATTATTGAAAAACATGAGCGTGGCGTCCGCGTGAGTGAACTTGCTAAACAGTTTGGTCGTAACATGTCGACGATCTCGACAATCCTTAAACAGAAGGAAGCTATTAAAGCAGTGAAACCTTCTAAGGGGATCACCATAATTTCCAAACGCTGTACCCCTATCATAGAAGAGATGGAACGACTTCTACTAGTGTGGATTAAGGATAGAGAGATCGTTGGGGACACCATCACCGAGACCGTTATCTGCGAGAAGGCGCACGCCATCTTTACGGACTTGAAGGAGGAGAGCTCTGGGGGTGATGCTGGGGAGAGTTCAACCGAGCCTTCCTCAGATGATTTCAAGGCATCTCGTGGCTGGTTCGAGAAATTTAAGAAACGGTCCGGGATTCATACAGTTGTTCGCCACGGAGAGGCTGCTAGTGTGGACACAAAGGCTGCAGCTGACTTTGTCAAGAACTTCGAAAAGATCGTGCAGGAAGAAGGCTACGTAGAGCAGCAGGTGTTTAATTGTGATGAAACCGGGCTGTTTTGGAAGAAGATGCCGAGTCGAACCTACATCACTGCCGAAGAGAAGAAATTGCCTGGGCATAAGCCAATGAAGGATCGGTTGACTCTTGCCCTATGTGCCAATGCTAGCGGGGACTTTAAAGTCAAGCCCTTACTGGTTTACCATTCAGAGAACCCTAGGGCCTTTAAAGCACACAACGTCGATAAGGATCAGCTTCATGTTTTCTGGCGATCCAACTCGAAGGCCTGGGTCACTAGGCAATTCTTTGTGCAATGGGTAAACCAAGTTTTCGGCCCTCTGTGAAGAAGTATCTTCATGAACAGAAATTGCCTTTAAAGTGCCTGCTATGCCTTGACAATGCACCCGCTCACCCCCCCCCCGGACTTGAAGATGATATCTTCGATGAATTCAAGTTCATAAAGGTGCTGTATCTTCCACCGAATACCACCTCTATCCTCCAGCCCAAGGAACAGCAAGTCATCTCTAATTTTAAGAAGCTGTACACCAAGCACTTATTTAAGCAGTGCTTTAATGTCACGCAAAGCACCAACTTAACTTTGCGTGAATTTTGGAGGGGCCACTTCAACATCGTGCACTGCTTAAAGATCATAGATCAGGCTTGGGTGGGATTAACTCGACGGACCCTCAATTCTGCTTGGAAGAAGCTGTGGCCTGATGCAGTTTCTTCCCGAGATTTTGAAGGTTTTGACCCCGAACCTGATCCCGTGGTCGGTGCAGCGGAAGCCGTAGAGGAAATCGTCTCCCTTGGCAAGTCCATGGGTCTGGAGGTCAATGCAGATGACGTTACGGAACTCGTCACCGAACATCATGACGAACTTACCACGGATGAGCTCAAGGAACTCCATGCTATGTCGGAGCACATGAGTGATGACGAGGAAGGGAGTGAGGAGGTAGAACATGTGTTAGGTTCAGCGCAAATAAAAGAGGTGTTAGGAAAATATCAAGATGTGGTCGACTTCATCGACAAATACCATCCAAAGAAATTGCAGCTTTGTCGTGTAGTTTCTCAATTCGATGATGTTTGCCTAACTCACTTTCGAAACATTCTGAGAAGCTGTACCAAGCAATTATCTATCGATACTTTCTTTAAAAAAAACTGCGAAGTGAACTCGCGATGAAGAGGATGTAAGTGATTCGAAGAAAATGGCAAAGAGTGAAGCGGAAGAAAGTGAAACAAAGAAAACGGAAAAGAGTGAAGCAAAAGTAATTCAGTCAATTTTAAATGTAGAGAGTGATAGTGATTAAAATTATGTAATCATCAAAAAGAAAAAAAAGAAAATGTAAAAAAAAAATATAAAATATAAAAATAAAAAAAAAATAAGCTAAGTTATGTTAAAGTTCACTTAGTGTAAGTTACAATAAGTTACGGTAGTGTACGTTTATCGTAGTTAACCTCTCTACCTCCTCGCCGCCCGTCCGTCTCCTCTCTGCGCAGCAAGACTAACAACACCTGCGCTGGAGTTTCTAAGGGAAAGTGACGCTAAAAACCCGTTTCTTATTTATCATTTTTTGCTAATTCTTCTTATTTACATGTCTATTCTTCTTATTTACATGTCTATTATCTAATTTAGTGTTCATTATTCTCATGGGAAAATTATGTGTAGTAGTTTATTAAGAAGTTATCATAGGTTTTTGGGCTCAACCACGGATTAATCATATTTCAATGTATTCTTATGGGAAAATTCGTTTCTACATCCGAACATTTTCTACATCATCCGAAGTTGGTTCTGGAACGGATTAAATTCGTATGTAGAGGTACCACTGTATATATATATATATATATATATATATATATATATATATATATATATATATATATATATATATATATATATATATATATATATATATATATATATATATATATATATATATATATATATATATATATATATATATATATATATATATATATGCACCCCATGTTTTTGACAATTTCCTGATTGGAGCCACCCGATGCTTTGTACATATTAAGGTTGCTACGAAAAATAAACTTCATTTTTGTTATGCTGAACGACGAATTAAGAAGGGTGATATTATTATCAGTGAAAACGTCTGAGACATCAACATGACATGGATAGAGGATGTCAAATTATGATTTCTAGTCAAGATTTTACAAATCAATTTTCACTATCATAAATAGTGACCTAAAAAGGGGACAAAATACCATTAAGCTATTGAAGCAAAACCATGTATTGACAGACACAGAGAATAATCTTTTTAGTTTAATTTTTTGAATAATGAGATTACATCAATATAGTTTTTTTTTAAGAATTTAAAAGAAATAACGAAATATAAACAACCATAAAACACAAATTAACTCTCGTTGCTACATTGTGGCCTATGATCCCTTAAATAAAATTGTATTTGAAAGATTTCAAGTTCTTATTTGACTTCACCGCAAAATTCTTTGGATCCAAAACTATTTTCCCTCTTTAGTATTCCGACGACGATTTCAATTACTACCCCATTGAATGGCTTATACCGCAGATCAGGATTTGCCTTTTCCTTGTGATACGGTTCTTCCCGATGGGAATATCAATGAATTCAAGTATGAGGTCAGCATTGAAGTCGGAGAGCGGACCCGAGGGGAGAAATGTGAAATAATAAAGAGTCATTATTTCCTTATTGAAGAGAATAAGGATATTCTAAAATGTAAATTGCAGTGAGATTTATCAGTAAATGCTTACTAATAGCTTTCACGATAGTACATTTTAAACTGGAAGCTCGCTATGCAAGAGAGAGAGAGAGAGAGAGAGAGAGAGAGAGAGAGAGAGAGAGAGAGAGAGAGAGAGAGAGAGAGAGAGAGAGAGAGAGAGAGAATTTGAATGGAAATGCAATTGGAATAGTGTGGATGTGGAGCGAAATCTTCCTTATATTGTTGCTAATATATAACGAATTTACAATTTTTAAGCTTCAACTAGGTCATTAGCAATGCCTGATGTCTTTTTTTTTTTTACATTCTATGTGAATATGAAAGGTATATGTCAATATATATACTGTACAAGGTGATATCATGCTAATACTTAAAGATGATGAAACGTCTTCATGATAACTGTCCATATGGATATTTGCGGGTCCATTTTTTACACTTTGACACATGTTTTTTTCTTATTACATTGATGTCTCATGAAATTTTGTTTATACCTTTTTCTAACAAGGTTATTTGTGAGTACTCTTCTTAATCCTTCATTTATCCCACCACAATCAACTACCTACCTGCTACCTAACTCACTAGTTCAACCGATAAAGACAAGTATTTGAGTAATGTATTCACAGTTTCAGTTTTTTAATAATTAATAATTTTTTTTTTAATATGTAGATGACAAAATGATGGGTTTTTCTGGAAACTAATATCTAGTTTGGTGTTCAAGAGGTGGGAAGTTAGAGCCAGATGAGTAAATATGTTATATAAGAAATTTAGCCTTAAAGAGAGTGTGGAATGATAAATTTTTACAGATGATACAGCACTGACTGTGGATAGTATAAAGAAACGCCGGCCGTTGATAAGAGAGTTTCAAGTCTTTTCAAGTGTATGCAATTGTTAAGTAATTGTGAAAAAACATGGTAAGGTGGTAAATGAAATCTGTGGGATAGAGTTGTGAGTGAAAGGGAAATATATATATATATATATATATATATATATATATATATATATATATATATATATATATATATATATATATATATCTATCTATCTATCTATCTATCGACATACGCACACACACACACACACACACACACACACACACATATATATATATATATATATATATATATATATATATATATATATATATATATATATATATATATATATATATATATATATATAATCTATATATAAATATATACCGTCCCCCATAATTCAAGATTTGAATAGGGAAAGCAGAAATGTAGGACTGATAATAGATATGATTAAAACTAAGACAATGTTCAATGGAAATGCAGAGATACAACCAATAGGGGTAATGGATGAACCTCAAGAGACTGTTAATGAATATACATAATAAGGATAGACAGTAAGTGTTTACCCAGGTCATGAGACCGAAATTAAAAGAAGGATAAGAACGGGATAGGGAGATTTTCGGTAAAAGATTAAGATGAAAAGTAAAATGACAATCTCTAAAAATGAAAACTATTCGATGAGATGGTCCTATGAACTTATGCATCAGAAACTCAGAGTCTTGATAAAGCCTTAGAACATAAGCTAGTTACAACTCAAAGAACTATTGGGAGAATATTGATGGGATTAACACTAAGAAACAGAAAATTAGCAATATGGATCAGGAGCCATCTAAAGTAGAGCATTTTCTAACATGTAAGAGAAAGAAATATACATGGACGTAACATATGAGAATGAGAGGTAATAGATGGACATTAGGAATAACAGAATGGGTCTCTAGAGATTACAAAATAAGCAGAGGAAAGAAGAAAAGACGATGGATTGATGAAGTAAGAAAATTGGAGGGTGTAAATTGGCAAAGAGAAATCATAGACAAATACGAGGGGAAGAATATGTCTGTGGTTCTTGCTAATGATTAAATGCTTTTCTTTTTAGAGAAAGTGACATTTTTCTTTCATAATCTCATTTTGTTTACCAAAATTTCCCCTACTATGCTTATCATTCTTATCATACTGGATTCATGTCATGGGGAAACACCTAATGTATTGTCTGTCCTAACTACTTATATGCATTAACATTCTCTATAGGTTTGTCCAATACACTCCTTTGTTTTCTCTATACTTTATGGAAAATTATCTCAATTTTACTCATCATTTTAGTCCTACATTTACACTATTTTATTCAATTTTTCTATCATCTTTTGCCATTCCTCCCATGATTCACTAAACAGAACTATTACATCTGCAAATCTAAAGTTGCTAAGGTATTTCCCATTCATATTAATTTCTGAATTTTGTCAATCTAAATTTTTAATAACTTCTAGGCATGGTGTGAATAATATAAGAAAGATGAGGTTTCCTTGTCCAACTCCTTTCTCATTGGGAAATATCTCACTATCTATGTATAGTTTTATGATTTCTGTACTTCATGTAAAAATATCTTTAATTGTTCTAACATGAGATTCATCTATTCCTTGTATTTGGAGGGATTTCATTATTGCTGAGGTTTTTACAAAATGAAAAACTTTCTTATAATCTATAAATGCCATACATAGTAGTTTGTCATACTCTGTTGAGTTTTCATTAGTTTATTAATTACATGCATATGGTCAGCTGTTGAATAACCACTTATAATGCCTGCCTGGCCTCTTAAAGGCAAAGGGACAGTGACATTGCCCTATCAAGCAAGGCAATGCCCTAGAGGCTGACCATATATACATATGATCAGCGCCCAAGAACCCTCTCCAGCCAAGCTAGGACCAAGAAAGGCCCATTACTCTTCATACTATATACGCATGACACATGGTTTCAAATGGCAAGTGGATTTCAATTCTAATTACAAAAAAAAAAAAAAAAAAAAAAAAATAAAACCTGGATTCGACAGATAATAGTACAAAAGAATTGAATTGACATTTATCTTTCTTCGTGGCCAAGTGGTATGTCACTGTTCATACAAGTTTTCTGGACAAGGGTTCGATTTCTGTCCGGTCAGAAGCTATTGTCTTTGTGTGATTTCGCCTGGGGCTCTGATCCCGAGATCGTTCAGAGAATCCAGACATTAATTTATCAAAAATATATGGCTTATTTTAATATGAAAAATGCATCTAAATTTGCAAAATTTAACATTAATCGAATGCCAAGTCACAAACATACCAATTAGCTACGATGGTGAAGATAGGTTGATTTCCATTCTAAATGCAAAACATAAAACAAAAACCTGAATTCGAAAACTATAAGTACAGAAGAATTGTCATTACCTTTTATCTATCTTCGTGGCCAAGTGGCATTTCACTATTCATACAAGTTTCCTGGACCAGGGCTCGATTCCCGGCTGGTCAGAAGCTATTCTCTAGGTGTGATTTTGCCAGGGGCTCTGATCCTGAGGTAGTTAAGAGAATCCAGACATTAATATATCAAAAGTATATGGCTTATTTGAATATATATATATATATATATATATA
>NC_090750.1:29756100-29763600 GCF_036898095.1 Palaemon carinicauda | reverse complement strand
AAGGCCTCCTTATAGCCTTACATCCATACTTTTTCTCTTGCTAGTGTATTGTACTCCTAGCCCGGCTGCCGGCTTAAACGGCCGGCAGCCGGGTAGGTGAAGGTTCTCTGGTTCGTAGTCACTTCCGGCCGACATGGGTATCGCTACTTTGCCTGCCGGTAGTAGAAACACATTCCGAGATCTGCCGGCCACTACGATTAGTGGCTGGCAGTCGGGTGCTAGTGTTTTCAGTTGCCGGCCGGCAATCACTGCAAACCAGTGACCTGCCGCCTATTAGTTAAAGGTAGCATACCTTTGAAATATACAGGGGTAAATGCTGGCCGGCACGACAGCATGCTATGTATAGTAGTTACTATATTTGTGGTGTAGTACACACTGCATTAATAAAACTACAGTACAGAGTTTGTTGTAACACTAAAGTTCTTCCAACATACTTAATGTTATCTTGTATAACCTTTTGTTGAGACCGTACAATATATAGAAAGTGAGTTCTTTCTGTATTCATTCTATCCCGTATATTAAAACTATTTCAAGGTGTGAGCTACACCTTATCTTTCTGCTTAGGAAAATATATAAGGTATTTAAGAATAAGAATTTACCTTAGTTTTAATATCTTGGGAGGTTAAAGCAATTGGCTGGGCAGGAAAGACAAGTATGTGTCTTTCCTTCTTTCCTTTCTAGCTTTACTGTATAAGCTACATGTATTAGCAATATGTGAAAAGCCTTCACTTGATACTCATGGATTTTCTTCTCTTTACAGGAGGACCATCCAAAGTGTGGGAATATGTTCTGCAATGTCCACAGCAAGAATTTCTGTGGACATGAGTTATGCAGGAGGCATGCAGCATGCACAGCCTTCAAAGGTGATCTCCGGTATTGGGACCCTCAGGTATGTACCATATGTTCTAACCTGATTACTGAGGCATTTGACACACCTAAGTCTGTGGAGTCAAGGGATGTTGCTAGGGAAAAGTTGCGAACCTGGGAGAGAGGTTTTCAGAAAAACACTTCAGGCCCCTACCTTCCAAACGAGAAGATGAGGGCCTACCTTTTCCCTAAGGCATCGGCTGATGCAGTCATCCCTCAGCCTCATGAGGAGATACCTACCATCCAGAATCCGGTAGATTCTGAAGTCTCGGCCGCCCTTCAAGACATCCAATTGGACGATAGGATGTCAGAGGTGTCAGATTATACAAAGAAGGACCTTCTGGGAGAAGGTCAGGAGGAGGAGCTGATCCAGGCTCCAAAAATAGAAGAGGAAGAAATCGACGAGGTTTCGGTTACATCGGTTCCGGCCCCAGAACCTGTTCCCTCTACATCGTCTGCTATCCCAGATGATCTGGGAAGGACTCTTTCTTCTATTGTTGAAATGATTCAACAAATTCAAAAGAAGAATGATAAAAAGGAAGCTGCGATAAAACTGGAGATACGCAGACTCGCAGCATGACGTGGGCCTAAGAAGCGACTCAACGTGAAGGATCTTCCTTTGTGCTCGGATACCAATCCTTGGAGGTATGCCGAACACATGCCAATGACAACTGGGAAGATTGTTATATCGGAGAAGTTGGGCTCAATTCCCCTGGAAGATGTGGAATTTTGGCCCAACAAAGACTCTTACCCGGACTAGTATGTCCGTCTTAGGAAGGAGCCAGCCTCAAAGGAGGAAACAGAGCCGAAGGAGGTCATAGTCCTTGACCATAGTAAAGCACAGGCATTACTAGCGAGCTCGATGAAAGAGAGAGGCTTCACGAACTGAAAGGTGCCAGCTTTGAGTAAGAAGCTTCCCTCCTTTGTGGCCTCTCCAACCAGAGCCTTTCCCTTCATGGAAAAGGGATATAAGGTAGCCTTGAAGGCGGCGGAGGCAGGGAAACCATGCCCCTCCCTGGAGGAATGCAAGCCGTTATCCCTGACCTTACCCTTGGACCAAAAAGACTGGAAGGACGTTCATCTTACCTTCTCAGTCGGGAAGTTGGAAGCTGATATTGTCGAACGTCAGTTTGGTGAGGAACTTCCAAAGCTGTTGGAGTTTCTCTTGCACAGAGATCAAGAGACGAAAGAAAGACTTGCGGCATCGATGTCGTTGCAAACGACGTTAGAAACGATGGCAAGTGACCCCAAGAACCAGGACATGTTCATGGTAGTGGCCAAAACCCATCTGGCCACAGTCACGAAGGATCTCTATAGCTTTATTAAAGCTAGGAGAGCCTGTAGAGAGTTCGTGTTCGCCTCGGCTGCAGTGAGGTACGAACCGAGGAAACTGATCTCCTCTTGCATATGGGGTACAGACCTCTTTCCCAACGAAGTAGTTAAAGAGGTAGTAGACAAAGCCGCCACGGAGAATAGGAACCTTTTCCAAAAGTGGGGCTTAAACCTTAAGAGAAAGTCTTCTCCGGATGAGGGTCCCTAACCCAAGAAGAAGACAAAAAGGCCTAGGCTATCCTCTCGGCCGGCTAAGCCCTACTGACAGCAATAACAGCAACTTCCTGCGACCGCGGTGCCTCAGATAGTGGCACAACCTCCAACCATGCACCAGTTGGTACCTCAACAAGTGGCGACACAGTCGCCGGTTTTTAACCCAGCTTTTGAAAGGCAGACTTCTTCCTTTCACTCAAAAGCTAGAGGAACAGCCAGAGCTTCTTATAGACGCCTTTCAAGGGGAAGGGAATTAAGGGGAGGACGTGGTCAAGGAGGCAAGGCCTCAGGTCCACAACAGCAGAAGTGAGATGCTTCCAGTAGGAGGGAGACTACATCTATTTAGGGATCGTTGGCCTTCGATCCCTGGACCCACAGCCTAATAAAGAATGGACTAGGTTGGAGCTGGAACAGTCCTCCACCTCCATTTCCTCAGTTCTTCCAACACTCTACCCCCGTTCTGGAAGAATATGTCCGAGAACTCTTAGAGAAAAGAGTAATCTGAAAAGTAAAGTCCATCAAGTTCCAAGGAAGGCTGTTTTGTGTTCCAAAGAAGGACTCAGAAAACTCATTCTGGACTTGTCGTCATTCAACAAGTTCATAGTGAACTACAAGTCCAGGATGCTCACACTTCAACATATAAGGACCCTACTGCCCAAAAGGGCATACACTATCAGACACTTATTGGCACGTTCCAATTAATCGTCACCTCTCCTCCTACCTAGGGTTCAAGTTACAAAGAAGACTTTACGCCTTCAGAGCCATACCATTCAGGCTAAACATAGCCCCAAGGATTTTTACGGAGCTTGCGAACACAGCCGTCCATCAATTACGCCTAAAGCGGATCCAAGTAGTGGCCTACTTGGACGACTGGCTGGTGTGGGCAGCATCCAGGACAGAATGTATGCAAGCCTCTAAGATAGTGATGCAGTTCCTGGAACATCTGGGATTCAAGATCAACATCAAAAAGTCTCGACTATCTCCAGATAAAAAATTTCAGTGATTGGGAATCCACTGGAATTTGGAGTCACATCGACTTTCCATTCCTGGGAAGAAGAGGAAAGAAATAGCAGGATCTGTCAAGAGACTATTGAAATCCAAACGGATATCAAGACACGAACAGGAGAGAGTGCTGGGCTCTCTACAGTTTGCTTCGATAACAGATCCAGTGCTAAGAGCACAGCTAAAGGATGCAACAGGAGTCTGAAGAAAATAAGCATCAAACGCGCGAAGAGATCTCATGAGATCACTACCGACTCAACTGCGAACGCTTCTCAAAGCCGTGGTCCAAAGCCAAGCAACTGAAGATATTGATACCTCTTCAACCTCCTCCCCCGTCAGTTACTATCAATACAGACGCTTCAAAGGAAGGCTGGGGAGGCCACTCTCACCAGAAAAGAGTCTAGGGAGCTTGGTCCAATCTTTTCAAGTCATTTCACATCAACTTTCTAGAAGCCATGGCAGTACTTCTGATACTAAAGAAAGTTTCTCCTCGCCACTTGACCCACATAAGATTGGTTCTAGACAGCGAGGTGATAGTGAGATGCCTGAATTGACAAGGGTCTAGATCACCTCAAATCAACCAAGTGATGTTAGCCATAATCCGTTTGACGGAAAGAAAGAAATGGCACCTGTCAGCAGTTCACATTCAAGCGGTCCGCAACGTGACAGCAGACGCTCTATCCAGGTTCACACCGATAGAGTCTGAAGGGTCCCTAGACGCAGGATCGTTCTTCCTCATCTTGAGTCAAGTCCCAGAACTGCAGATAGACCTCTTTGCAACGAAAGACAACAAGAAAACACATCATTATGTGTCCCTGTACGAGGATCCGCTAGCGGAAGCAGTGGACGCTATGTCCCTAGACTAGAACAGATGGTCCAGGATTTACCTGTTCCCTCCGCACAACCTCCTTTTGAAGGTCCTCAACATGAGATCCTTAGAAGGGAAAGCGGCAATAGTGGCCCACAAGTGGCCAAACAGCATTTGATTCCTTCTGGTATTGGAACTACGACTGAAGTTTGTACCGCTACCGGATCCAACCCTGACTCAGCGAGTACAGAAGTCGACTGTCTTCGCTTCATTACAGAAAACTCGAAATCTGCATTCCATGATTTTCTCTCCCTAGCGATGAGAAAAAGCAGCGGGATATCAAGAGACAGTATAGACTTTTTGGAGAAATTTAAATCCAAATCTACCAGAAGACAATATGAGTCATCATGGAAGAGTAGGTGTCTTTTGTCAAGGCGAAGAAACCAAAAGAAATCTTGGTAAAATTCTGTTTATTTTTCTTCATTAACCTTCATGAGTAAGGTTTAACAGCTAACACAATATCAACGTGCAAGTCTGCCTTGACAAGACCGATACTATATACCTTGCAGGTCGACCGTTCTAACGACATTTTTAATAAAATTCCGAAGGACGGTGCTATGCTTAGACCTTCAGTGCTTCCAAGACCCATTTCATAGGCACTAGATAAGGTTCCTCATTTGCATCAATAATGAATAATGAGGAGTGCGCTTTGAAGGATTTAACTCAAAAAGTTATGTTTCTGTTTGCACTCGCTTCGGGGGCTAGAGTTAATGAAATAGTGCCTCTCTTGAGAGAGGAAGACCACGTTCAGTCCTTGAAAGGGGGAGAACTGAATCTGTTTCCAGACCCAACGTTTCTTGCCAAGAACAAGCTACCTACCAACAGGTGGGGTCCCTAGAGAGTCTGCCCTCTGAAGGAAGATGCATCTCTATGTCCAGTGGAGTGCTTAAAGGTCTATCTTCATAGAACTTCAGACTTTAGAGGAGGACACCTGTTCAGAGGGGAAACCTCGGGTTCAAATTTATCTCTGAAACAACTAAAGGCGAAACTCACCTATGTTATTCGCAGAGCGGTTCCAGACAGTACACCCGCAAGTCTTCCATAAAATGTCTTTAATTATATGGACTTTGAACATCTTTGTTCATACACCGGCTGGTAGTCATCCAAGGTGTTCTTTATGCACTATGCGAAGCAAGTGGAGCAACTCAAGAGCTCTGTGGTAGCAGCAGGTAGAATTCTTAAACCTGCTGTTTAAATATGCGAGGAACAGTGAAATTAATTTGGGACGATTAATTAAGAGGGTGGGTGTGTAGTCACAAACTGTTACTACACACTGAGTGATAGGCCACTAACGTGTCCTTACGAACTGTTCCATTGACTTTGGTGAACTAAAGCATAATACTGACACTTGTGCCTAGCGTTTCTTACGCTAGTGTAAATAAACAGTAATACAGACTGTATCAATATTATTAATAATTTGATTAAAGTGTCAAATCTGTTTCCTTTTAGACGAAACAATATTTTCTGTTTACTGTTTTCTTTATGCTTAATGGATATCATCCATATTTTATAAATTTTATAAATGTTGACTGATATATATGTTTATTGAATTTTTAATAAACTAGTTCATTTTATTAGAAATGTACTGAGCATTAAGTTTGAAATATGGATAATTTTAACATGGAATGTCTTTTAAGATTGTTCCTTTCTTCAAGCAAAAATCCACTCGCTTTAACCCTTCCTTAGGAAGGATTAACGTTGTATCCTAAGGGGATGGTGGTGGCGATGCAAAATTTATTCCTATATGGATACAACTGTTATCCGATAGTTTAATAAGAGTAGACACACTGGGGGAGATGTCAGAAATTCATACTGACATTGGTGACTCTTATACAAACTTTGCTTTATAATGTATAGGGCGAGACCACTATACAAGCTTGTCATTTTGTCATCCATAGTTAATATGTACTCCTCGAGACTTTTTCCAGAGTCTAGTACGACTCTTCCCTGTAGGGGGCAGGAAACACTAACATAGTTCATGCTTAGATGAAATGATGTATGACGGTAACATCATAGGTCTCTAGGTCTAGACGGACCAGGAAAATACTTTCTTGAGGTTATGGCACTGGTTGAGAATCCACAGATACAGTAATGCTCTGGTGAACTTCCATCAGGACGACATGGCCTGATCCCAAAAAACAGATTTTGAGCGAAGCGAAAAATATATTTTTGGGTGAGGTAGCTATGTCGTCCTGATGGACTGGCCCTTCCTTTTATTGTGAAAAGGACTTATTAACCCCTCCCTATAATACAGTATCTCGCACCTCGTGTATCGCTACAAGGAATAAAGATGGCACTGCTGTCTTCATCAGATACACACTGGAAACGGAATAGGAGAGATACCTTATGAACGGCTCTCTTTTCATCCTCGTTTTTAGATTTTTGTCACTGTAACCCCTCGAAGCGTTAATACTGTTCGGGTGAAGATAGCTATGTGGCATGTCAAGAGTACGTCCTCTGATATTATGCGATATACTTGTTAAATTTATTTAGGGATATTCGTTCCAGGAGCTAGAATTCTGGATACCTTAAGGTAAAATTCTCTGGGAATATCACTGTAGTCAAATATACCCTAGAAAACTACCCTTTAAGAACTTCCATCAGGACGACATGGTTATCTCACCCAAAAATAGATTTTTTGCTTCGCTCAAAATCCGTTATATATATATATATATATATATATATATATATATATATATATATATATATATATATATATATATATATATATATATATATATATATATATATATATATGGATAAATATCAACACAACATCGTGCTCAAATAGAAATAAATTTCTACCTCATACTTGGGATCGAACGCTAGCCCCTTCTAATGAAAGGCCAGGTCGAAACCAACCATGCCACGAGAGCCCATAAAAGGAAATCTGAACCTGACCCTAATCTAGCTGTCCGAGGATTTACCTGGTGAGACATCAGTCTCTTTACCAGCGAGTTTTACCAGATTTCCCCGGGCCACCACGTGACACAATTGGTAGTAATTCATTCAAATTACCCCTAATGAGTCAATATGGATAAATATCAACACAACATCGTGCTCAAATAGAAATAAATTTCTACCTCATACTTGGGATCGAACGCTAGCCCCTTCTAATGAAAGGCCAGGTCGAAACCAACCATGCCACGAGAGCCCATAAAAGGAAATCTGAACCTGACCCTAATCTAGCTGTCCGAGGATTTACCTGGTGAGACATC
>NC_090750.1:29748600-29751100 GCF_036898095.1 Palaemon carinicauda | reverse complement strand
ATCATTTCTCCTTCCAATGATATTTCATCTTATATTGCTTATTCCGCTCTCATCATCTCTGTCTTTCTTCTATTTATCTTGAGCCTAACCTCATGTGATATTTCATGCGTTCTGGTAAGCAAGTTTTGCAAGTCCTGTGGTGTTCTGCAAATAAGGAGAGCATCATCAGCATACTGTAAGTTAGCTAATTTCCTGTTACCAATCCAATCCAATCCTTTTCCTGTATCCCCAAATGTTCTACGCATTACAAAATCCATTAGGAGGATAAACAACATATGTGACAACACATTATCCTTAGAATGAGCATGCTATATATTTTCATGACAACTGACACAAGTGTGATGCCTCTATAATGATTACAATCAGTTAGGTCTCCTTTTTTGCCATTTTCACCAACTCCTATCTCCCTTTCATCAGGTATTGGCTCTTCACACCACATTCTACAAAAATATTGTGTAAGTATTCTGGTAGTTACTTCATTTTCGGTCAATATCATCTCAGTAGTTCGTATGCATCTTATCCAAGGGCTTTCCATCTCTTTAGTTTGCTAATGATGTCTTCGACTTCAAGCACACAGAATTCATTCATAGGTACATCAAGGTCTTCCTCAGCTTCAGGTATATCAATCAAGGGTGGGCCATCTGACGTTGCCTATCATCATCTTCTCTTGTTATGACAAACCCATCACTGTTTTTGATGGGGATATGCTTCTTCTTCTTTTCCACAGTAGAGATTACATTAATAATTCTATGAGCAAGTCTTACACCATAGCCACTCCCCGAACTCATAGCTTTATCAGCCTCATCTCCTTTCCTATCTAAATATTCTCTCCAGTAATTCTTGGCTTTTCTTTTGACTTCACACTATCAATACTGGAATACTTAGCATGGTCTACCATGTAATTTTCATTAATTCCTCGAAAACTTTCAACACTCAATTTTTGTCTTTGTGTCCCTTTTATAGTATCTCAAGTATCATTTGATATCCATGGTTTTCTCCGTGCATCCGAATGTTTCATAACTTCACTACCAACTGACTGATATATGTTCTTAAAACCCTGGATAGGTATCGTTATTTGACCAACTTAATTAGGTATTGATGGGTTGACCTCGACCCGAGGTCCAAAAAAATTCATAAAAAATTCATTTGCAAAACAATGATGAACCTTCTACTATTAAAAAATTCAAAGAATATTCTATTATTCAAAAAAAGTAAATGAAAGCTAAGTCCAAAATGAATATTTATTACAAATAAATTCAAAAAATAAGTATAAAAAAATTACTTTACAAAAAAATTTACCTAAAATCTAAATATGAAAATAAAATAAAACTATTCTAAGCATTTATTCTATGATAGTTGAGCACCATTTGATGAGATCTAGCGGGGGGAGGAACCACAAGGGAACATTTCCTGAAATGAGAAAAAAAGTATGTTTTTTTTTTTTTTTTTGGCTAAAAAACTCTATCCTCTTTTCAATATTTTTTTTTGGTAAGTAAACGACATAGTTAGTGGATATTGTATTATCATCGTACAACAAAAATGTGTAAAAGAATCTGCACTTGGATATTATTTGGTGTTTTAAAAATGAATCTTATTTTTTTCTCGGATTTCTATTTTTTCGTTTTTTCTAAAGAAAAATCCTTTTATCCATTGCTGAGCATGGTATATATGCATAAAAATATTAGAAATTTTATAAAAAAGAGGAATACAGAGCTATGCCAGCTTACCTGTCTGATATGCTCAGAAAAATGGCAGCCATCCACATCACCTCGTAAGGCCAAATCTGCTACCTGAAATGGAAAAGTATATGTCAATATTAGCGAGTTATTTACTTATATAAATGTTCCAGGATTTGCATAAAAATTCTATTGGAGCTAGAAAAACGTTTATAGATTATTTTGCAATTAGAAAAATTAAAATAATGACCATAATTAAGTTCTCATAAAGGTACAAACTTACACAAATTGGAAAATTATAAACTAATTTGTAAAAACAATGGATGATATGCAATTTCATGAATTATTGAATGGTCAAAAATACGAATATTTATATAAGTCTCTTACCTAGAACAACCATCAAACACATTGTGGACATAACACATTTTGGTGCTGCAGACAAACAGGGTTGCGACACTTCAAACAGGCTGTGTTCGTCTTGTGATCCTCCCTTGATGGCCAGCTATTGCATCTACCCCTTTTTGGGAGCTTGATGTGGCCACAGCGAATGTCATGTTTGGGTAGAATATGTCTTACCGATGTTGCACTTGCGGAGCACACATCTCTTCACGATAGAGAGAGAGAGAGAGAGAGAGTGAGAGAGAGAGAGAGAGAGAGAGAGAGAGAGAGAGAGAGAGTAATCAATCATTGCATCTTCACGAGAGAGAGAGAGAGAGAGAGAGAGAGAGAGAGAGAGAGAGAGAGAGAGACTCATCAATCTTTGCATATTCACGAGAGAGAGAGAGAGAGAGAGAGAGAGAGAGAGAGAGAGAGAGAGAGAGAGA
>NC_090750.1:29741100-29743600 GCF_036898095.1 Palaemon carinicauda | reverse complement strand
TATTCAACCACATCTGAAAACTTCTGAAGTTTTCATTAGACAAGCAGCTTGTCATATACATGTATGCTCAAAAACATGTTACCGCTAAACTTGATACCAGTTATCACAGTATATGATAATACCCTAAAAATTCAAACTTTCCCGTGCAAAGTTTGAACGCCAGAATGAATACATATCGAACACCACTACTCGACAAAACCTTAAGCCCCGCCCCTTACCTCTCATTGGCGTTTACACAAAAGAAAATAATTTTATTCTAATTCACCCAGTTCAACCGAAATAAATTATATTTCTTTTGTAATCCCACTTAATAAAAAATAATAAACAACCAAAGAACAAAATATATTTATTTTTTGCATTTAGCGTTCTTGCATTACAGAATGAAAGAAAGGTCCAATTACGAAACAATATGCTTACAAACCTAATCTAAGCGAAACCAACAGTCTTGAATCCAGCATATCTTTGATGTAACCATCCTTCGCGGACTCTGATCGCCATCTCCCATGTTTTTTAAACAATCTATCTGAAACGCCAGAATTAGCGCAAACTGTCGCACCCCCCACTCTTAGACTATGCAATCCGTATTTTGAAATGTCTGAAACTATAGATTTAAAAGCTTCAATAAACAGTTCCCGCATTCTTGAATAAGTCAAAGGTTTATTAACCTTTCTAATCTGATAACCTGCCTTTGTTTTAGTAATATTCCGAAAAATCAATTCAGAACTTTCATTAGAAAACCCACACCACATAAAATACTTCTCCAGATTTCTGACAGGACATACGTCAGTATGTGTCCTAGCAATTACAACATGTTGACCATCTCTATATATATCAGTCTTACTTTTCTCAATAAAAATAGACATATGCGTTTGTTCAAAACAAACATCTGAACATCTGATGTTCAATAACTCACTGCATCGCAAAAAACCAGAATATGCAACCAAACATGCACATATTGTTCTTTGATTATAAATGTTTCCACTTTCAAAAAAATTACAGTACATTTGTTTTAACATTTATGCATTTATAGGCTCTTTTTTCGTTATCGGTACAGACAAACGTCTTTTCCCTGCCTCATACACATTCTTCACTAAATCCGAATCTGTCGGAGATGAAATTCCAATAACGGAATATGCCCAGCGAATTCCATACAAGGCTGAAGATAACACACTCACTGAAACTCCTTCCTGAATTAAACTTGCTAAATACATACAAATCACCAAAGGCTTCATAGTAGACTTTTTATCATGAATGCCATTCTTCTCCAACCACGTAACCCACTTCATATAGCTCCGATAGTACACTTTAGTCGTAGAACTTGCACGCCACTCTGCTAATAATTCTGGAATTCTCTCTATATTTTCTTTTACAGATTCCGGAAGAATGGCTACATCATTTTTATATGCCTGCAAAAATACATGTAAAATAAAAACCTTAATAAACACATGCTTTTATTTAAAGTCAATTTTCAAACATAGCATATAAAAATTCAGATCAACATTTCCAAACATTGAATCATAACTTTTCCCACACATATAAAAATCCTTCTGTGATGGTAAATAAACAACACCCTTAACAAAATGATCAAATTGTGTACCATCTGGACACAACAATGGCCAAAAACTTGACGATTCCCATTTCGGAACCACTAAAGCACCGCAAACTTTATCTTCTGACATTTTTGCCAAAACTCTACCTACCAAATAAATAGATGGACAGAACCACCCTCTTATGTTAGCTCAACTCTCTGTAAATGCATCAATACCGCTACATTTCATGTTCCAGTACCTTGAATAAAACTTATCTAATTTGTGATTACTATCACTAGCAAACCAATCAATCTCAAATGATCCCCACAATTCACTTATATAATTGAAAATTTGCAAGGACACACCCCAATCATCAGAATCCCGAAGTTGACTTATAAAGTCTGCCTTTTCATTAAGAGACCTTGGAATCCACTCCATCTCCAAATGAATACTATTAACTAAACAATGTCTGTAAATATCCAAAGAAATATTTTGGAGATCAACCTTCATACTTCCCTTAGAAATTATACTGACGATGTTCTTATTATCAGTGAACCATTTGACCCGTTTTCCTTCCACCTCATGATTTAAAGAAATCAAAACTCTATGAACTGCAACCAACTCTCTCCAAGTTGAACTTTTCCCCATCTCCTCCGAACTCCACATTCCATGAGAAATACCATGCCTAGAATTTACAACATAACCACCAAAAGCATGTCCACTAGCATCCGAAAATACAAACTTAACACACGATGGTTGACACTTCAACTGCCTAATATTAATAGCATCTATGTTGTCTAACCAAAACTGAATTTGACCACAACTGTCATTTGATAAAACTATATGATCATTCCATGACCTTGAATTTAAAATGTCAACACTCAAGCACCTTGTCATCAGCTGACTAACAGACCCTATAGCAGTAGACATTGAAATTATTTGCCCAACAAAACTAGCAACTTTCCGAACAA
>NC_090750.1:29733600-29736100 GCF_036898095.1 Palaemon carinicauda | reverse complement strand
TGAGAATGGAATTAAGTTTAATTTCCTGTTTATTCTGGTACGTCAGACTAACTTATAAAAATCTGAGTTGAACAAAGTTTACATTATCACGTAATGGTAATTTTAAAACGCTACCTTTTAAATAAGGGCAATTTTCTTTAAAAAAATAAGGATGTTACAGTTATTGTAAATTTTATATAAATTCTAATTTCCTTATTCTTTATTATTGTAACAATAATTCTTTTAAAAAAATCATTCTAGCATATGATAATTATATAACGACAATATAATTTAAAAATCTTCATAGCTTAGATTTTCTTTCAACTGTAATTCAAATTTATATTTTCCATCAGTATTATATACATATCAAATATGACTTACTTATAAAGTAATTTACTGTTTGTATGAACTACTTTTGATAATTTCTATTGTTAGAACTATTATGCAAAGGGTTTATCACTGAATTGTTTACATATGTTAGCTATAAAATTGTCATGTATATTTCTTAGGGAGAGATAGGCTGTTGCATTGTGGGTTGAGGGAGAGGGCGTGAAGACAGAAGGGTGCAAAGAAGTTTGGTTGTGTTTGAGAACATTGATGCGAGAGAGAACTAATCTCAAACCTACGAATTCGTGATTTTTTATTTGATAGGTTATATGGTTTTCTTTATTGCGAAGATGGAACCAACGAATAGCGAGATCTCTGACTAAAATTATTATCAAATCTTTCTATTAAGATGGACTCTATGGTTTCCTTTTAGTAAGTTATTGGATGAGCATATCGTCACTTTTCTTAAATTGTTAAATATTTTGTTCAAGAACTTTATCTGTTTGACCAATATAAAATTTTCCTATTTGCCAAACAGGTAAAACTGTTGGAAAGAGAATTGAAAATAAAAGATTATAAAATATGCTCAAGATACCAATCCAAGTTTGTTCAGGTTAGATACCAAATTCAAGTCATGTGAAAAGAAATTGATTCTTTTCAATAATTAACTATAATTGTATTGCTTTAACGAATTGGCCCTTTTCCCATTGCAGGCCATCAAGACCTCTTGCCACCTTTAGGAACTGTCTAGCCACTATACTGAATAGTTGGTGAATCTTGAAGCATTGGTGAATGATGGTCCTGGCATTCTTCTTGTTATTAAAATAGAAAAGGGACATTATCGAAGGAAATGGCAGTGCTCACATCCTTCTGCCTGGCATAGACGTTTGTCTGATAAACAAAGTCCTCCACAATAGACCATATAAAAAGGTGCTGGAAGTACAGTATTTGTATGGAGAAGTGGTGGATACTGGGACTGGTTGGGTTGAGCGATTTCAATCAGGTCACACTAGTTGATGTCATCGTCCTTCCACACCCGGTCTCTTGGCCTGGCACCCGTTATTTTGATCCAATGATGTTGCTAGGTTGCTCTTTTCATCCTTGGAGTGAGAGTTCAACTCTAGGAAATGACCAAGCCTCACAGGAGTCACAGAAGCTGTTGAACAAATGCAAATTAAGTAACAATTATCAAGATGAAAATTAACTAGGCTCTATCCACAAACACATTCACAAGGTTCATGAAATCTAATAATTCAAAATGCATTCAGTAAACTCTGAATCAGTCCTTTTAATTCACCAGGTGTTGGTTAGGAAACGAACGCCGCACTGATAACCAAGAAAAAAATTGGGGCCGATGCTACCATCGTCCATTACTCCACATTGATCATCTTCAACCTTGATCCCATTCTGATAGCCACCGATAGGTATCACCCATTTGGGCTCTGCTCACTTAAAGGAGTAAAAGCTTGCTGGAAGCTTTAAGAAAATAAAGTTATAACCACCATTAGGAAAAATGCACATTAAATATTTTAGTCTATATTTTTAATAAGCAAACTTTCATTACATAAAGTATATCAGTGGGCTATAGTATAAAAAAAAATCTAATTATTTCTACTATAACCATTAATAATACAATATAAATATGCGCCGTGTGTCCCACAATGAAGTCCTATATACGATATACATATTTTTGCTACTATTGGTAAAGTAGCGAAAATTTCAAAATAAAAAATGCACCAGAGAACCACTATATATCACAAGGCTACCCTGACATAACATTATATTAATATTGTATCTATAACCCTAATCAATATTACGTGAAGTTGAGCAATCACGTAATCATTTTGCCCTTGTTCCCCACTTATGATTAAGTGTAAAACACTAGCAAGCTCTGATTGTCTTAATAGCCTATATCCTCGAAGCATGCGCCTAGTGCTTGAGATCATATGGCAAGATGTACGTTATACAAGTTACATTCATTAGGCTTGTAGACATAGCCCCCTCCCCCCCCCAAAAAAATATACAGACATTTGCCCACTAATGGAAAAATACCAAGAAATCCAAGAATAACTCCTCAAGAAAATATAATACTTAGTGTTGTAAATTAAACTCCATTTAAAGATCATATAAACGACTTTTTATTAATAATACATTAAGATTAACATTCTTGGAATATACATGTTTTATTTTGATT
>NC_090750.1:29718600-29723600 GCF_036898095.1 Palaemon carinicauda | reverse complement strand
GAAAGCAGTGGATGCGTACAATGCGGTATCCGACCCTGTTGCACACGATTATCGCCGGGTAAAGGCCTGGATCTTGAAAGTTTTCGAACTTGTGCCTGAGGCTTATCGCCAGAAGTTCAGGAACTTGAGGAAAGGATCAGAAAACTATGCAGAATATTGGAGACAAATGAAGATTAGCCGTGACAGGTGGGTGGAGGCCTCTCTTGGAAATAACAAGACTTTCGACAGGATAATGGAGCTCATGGGATTAGAACAGTTTCTGCTAATGTTGCCACCAGCCACTCGGCAATATATCGAAGATCGACATATCACTGACCCTGATGAGGCTTCTATACTGGCAGATGAGTATACACTGAGGGAAAAGATCAGGGGCTCTTCTGGCTCAAGATGGTGCCCTCCTTCATTTCAGCCAAACCAGCCTTCCAGGCCATTTCGGGGTAATTGGAGCCCCAGGGGGCCGGCACCATCGTATCCTCCATCAGAGAAAGGAGTAGGCGGAAACCCTACACATGGCAGTGCTAAAAACACTGGAAGTAAGAACAATGGAGCCTACCCTTCGGCTCCCCAAGTAAGACAGTGTTCCTATTGTCACAAACTCGGACATGACGTTAGCTGCTGCTGGCTCAAAGGAAATTATGGACCAGGGGGAAAGAAGTTCTCTAATCAAAATTACAAGAGGGACGACCAAGCACTTAATGTTAATGAGGTTATGAGAGGACAGACATCATGCCAAGGGATGATGAAGAAGAGAGACATGGCCATACGGCAAGGACAGGAAGCCTTCCTTCATGCAGGATCTGTGTCTCTGCAGGACCAAGGTACCAAGCCTGTACAGATAAGGATTATGTGTGATACTGGAGCTGAGCAGACTGTCTTGCACAGAGCAGTCTTACCCTTCGATGAATCGTCCACCTTGGGAGAAACTGTCATGGTTCGCTACATTAAGGGAAGAGAGGAATTGCCCTTATATGCAGTGACTTTAAGCTCTTCTTTTATTTCCGGTACATTTCCAGTTGCTTTGGTGGATGAGGAACCCATGCAAGGGGTACAGTTATTGTTAGGAAATGACATAGCTGGACAACGATGTTGCACAGCATCATGTCAAATTCATGCTGACAAGAATGAAGGGGAGGTGAAGATTGAACAAAATGAATATCCAGCATGTGCTATTACCCGTGCTAGTACCACTCAACAGAAAAAGGACAGAGATAATGTTCCTACCGGAGCGCTTGTGGGTACTTTTCCCCAAATGCTCAGGGGAGTGGTGCAGCCTGGTTTATTATGTTCAGAATACTAGAGGGAGTCGCTCATTGAGGCTCAGAAACAAGACTCAGAACTTGCAAGGATAAGGGATGAAGCTGGATCCCTGAGCGAACTCGAGGCTGAACCCTCTGGTTACTATTTAAAGGATGATGTCCTAATGCACAAATGGCGGCCTAAGAAAGTTCCTGCTGATGCTGAATGGACCATTCTATATCAGGTGGTAGTGCCACCACAGTATCGAGAGGAGATTTTAAGGTTGGCTCATGAACAACCAATGGGAGGACATTTAGGAGTACGCAAAACGCGTGAGAAAATTTCCCGGGAATTTTATTGGCCAAATTTGAACAGAGGAGTTGCAGAATATTGCCGTAGTTGTCACTCGTGCCAAGTGATAGGTAAAAAGGATCCAAATCATCGAAAGGCACCATTGCAACCCATCCCCGTGGTGGAAGAACCCTTCTCCAAGATCATCATGGACATTGTCGGACCTCTGCCAAAGACAAAGAAGGGAAACACCCATTTGTTGACGCTAATGTGTGCGTCGACGCGCTTCCCTGAAGCGTACCCGTTGCGGACAGCGACGAGTCCCAATGTGTCGCGGGCTCTGGTACAGTTCGTGACCACATTCGGGTTACCAAAGGTTATTCAAACTGACAGAGGTAGTGTCTTCATGTCGAAAATCTTTGAAGGCACCCTTAAGGAGTTAGGAGTGCAGCACATTATGTCCTCTGCTTATCACCCACAGTCTCAAGGTGCTTTGGAAAGGTTTCATGGCACGCTCAAAAATGCATTACGTGCATACTGTGAAGACCAGAAAACACGAGATTGGGACACAGGCGTGCCGTTCTTGTTGTTTGCTATCCGAGATTCATGGCAAGAATCTCTGGGGTTTTCCCCCTTCCAGCTGGTCTTTGGACATCAAGTGCGTGGACCTCTCAAACTTTTGAGGGAGATATGGACCCATGAGGAACAAAGTACTAATGTGCTAGACTATGTGGTGAAGTTCCGACAACGCTTGCACGAGGTCTGCCAATTGGCTCATGAAGAAATGAAGAAGTCTCAAGAAAAAATGAAAGCCTGGTATGACCAAGCAAACAGGACAGAAGCACGACAATTCCAAGTGGGAGATGATGTGCTCATCTTTCTACCTGTGCCTGGTAGTCCCTTAGCGGCCAAGTACCAGGGGCCATATAAGGTCGTGAAGAAGCTCAGCGAATTGGATTATGTGGTAGGGACACCGGACCGAAGAAAGGAACACCAGGTGTGTCACGTCAACATGATGAAACCATATGTTGTTCGGAATACCAGTGGTAATGCCACTGCCCAAAACCCATCACCAGTCACTGTGCCTGTTCATGTATCAGTAATAAGGAGACAGGTACAGCAAACAGAAGAGGAGGAAGACCAGAACCCTCAAGGTGAAGAAGAGGAGGAAGAACAGGATACTTCTGGGGAAGAAGAGGAAAAAACCAGTTTCAAGGGCATGCCACTCGAAGCCCGACTTAAGAATTCGGAGGTTCTCAGAGACTTAAAGACCAAGGTCTCTCACCTACCTCCCCAGCAGCAAGAGGATGTCCAAGCTTTAGTGGAAGAGTACGCAGTGCTGTTCCCTGATGTTCCCAGCCGGACAAATGTAATGGAGCATGATGTGGACGTGGGAGATGCACGCCCAGTCCGTCAACACGCGTACAGAGTATCACCAAAGAAGAGAGAACTGCTTGGGAAAGAAATTGATTACATGCTCGAGCATGGGATTATTAGGAAGAGTTCCTCACAGTGGAGTTCACCGTGTGTGTTAGTGGAAAAGCCTGATGGTGGAGTCAGATTCTGTACTGACTATAGGAAGGTGAACAACGTCACAAAGCCAGATTCTTTTCCCTTGCCACGTATTGATGACTGCGTGGATACCATCGGGAATGCTAGATATATCACCAAGTGTGATTTGTTGAAGGGATATTGGTGTGTTCCGCTCACTGAGAGAGCCAAAAGCGTTTCAGCTTTTGTAACACCTCAAGGATTATTTGAATATAATGTGATGCCCTTTGTGATGAGAAATGCTCCTGCGACATTCCAGCGGATGATCAACAGTCTGGTACAGGACATAGAAGGTGTTGTCGCATATATGGATGACATTGTTATCTACAGTGACTCTTGGAAAGAACACCTGAAGAGACTAAAAGCCCTTTTCCAGAGTTTAGCAGAGGCCAACTTGACAATCAACCTCTCCAAGTGTGACTTTGGACAGGCGACAGTCACCTATTTGGGTCATATAGTAGGTCGAGGATCTGTTAGCCCAGTACAGGCAAAGGTTGAGAGCATTCAACAATTTCCAGTCCCGCAAAGCCGCCGAGCATTGCGTCGGTTCTTGGGAATGACCGGCTATTACAGAAACTTCTGTGAGAATTACTCTACCATTGCTTTGCCTCTCACTAATCTTCTCAAGAAGAATAACAAGTATGTTTGGTCTAACCATTGTCAAGACGCATTTGACTCCCTGAAGAGGTTGCTAAGTCTATCACCGGTGCTGAAAGCACCAGATTTTGACAGAGAATTTGAAGTAGCAGTAGATGCCAGTGATCATGGGTCTGGTGCAGTCTTATTGCAGGAAGATGATCAAAACATGAAACACCCTGTGGCATACTTCTCTAAGAAATTTAACCGGCATGAAAAGAACTATGCCACTGTAGAAAAGGAGCTATTGGCTTTAGTACTTGCCGTAGAACATTTCTCTATTTACCTTCAATCTAATTCATTGCCCACTAACATCTTTACAGATCACAATCCCTTAACATTCTTGCATGCAATGAAAAACAAGAACCGCAGACTACTCAAATGGAGTCTACGGCTACAAGAAGTAAATTTGAACATTTTGCATATTCCAGGGACTCAAAACATTCTAGCAGACTGTCTTTCAAGGATGAATTAGAGTTGGGGCGTATGAAAGTAATTTGGGAATAGTTATAACTGTCATTTGATTATTTTTTTTTTCTTCCAGTTTTTTTTTTTTTTTTTTTTTGTTAGTTGTAATTTCACCTTTTTCGTGAGAGCCAAGCTGTGAGTTCAGTTACAGATTAGATGGGAGACGATTTCCTTTTCATTGAGCAGGAAATCTTTTTTTTAAGGGGGGAAGTGTGAAGTCCTGTGCGAGGGAGTTCTACCCTCCAAAGGACAACTTAACAGTCATAATTCTTTTAGTTTGTTTTTCTTGGTAAAAAGCTTTGCTCTCATGGATTTCCTCGTCTATGTAACTTAAGAACAAGCCTCAACTAACAAAGGAGGTCTGGACTGCGTTACATAGACCTCCTTGGCCATTAACTTGTCAAGGCGCTTAATTCTCACCTCTTCCCAGGTCAGCCACAGAGATACGCCAGATGTGAGAATAAAGGTTCTCATAGACCGGGGCATCGAAGTCCACAAAGAAGAAGACCCCTGGTCATGATTGGCCAACACGCGGAAAAATAAGGAGGGGTCACAAGATGTCATTGGCCCTCAAAAGATGAAGACCGCCCCTGGAAGTCAAGATTACCCAATCAAGAGAAAAAGGGGATGGCCCAAAAAAAAATCTTCACTGCGGAGCCTAAGGCTGTGAGGGGAGAAGAAGGCAGTTCCAGTCCGGAGGCCATAGAAACAAGAAGTCCCAGGAGCCAGCCAGTGCCTGAGTCCCCCAGGAAAGGCTCTCCCCCTGAAACCTCCAAGAGGCTCGAACTCCGCCTGAGTTGAGGGCTTCACACTCCTCA
>NC_090750.1:29698600-29703600 GCF_036898095.1 Palaemon carinicauda | reverse complement strand
ACACAGTCATGTCATTTGGTCTAATGCAACGCACCCGCTACCTTTCAACGAGTGAGGGATACCCTTCTACAATTGATTGAAGGAGTAGGTGTATATCTCTACTATATTGTGATATATTCATCGACCTGGGAAGAACATCTCCGAATCTTGAAGAAGGTATTTCAAAAGCTACAAGGAGCCCACCTGATGATTAACCTGGAGAAGAGCGAATTTGGTAAGGCAACAGCTCGGTACTTGGGATTTGAAGTCGAAGAGGGCAATTCACCCCAATAGCCACTAACATCGAAGGGACAAGGAAAGCTTCCCCACCCCACAACGAGGAAGCAATTTCAACGATTTTTAGGAATGGCAGGATTCCAATGACGTTTTTACCCGAACTTTTCGGGTTTAGTCGCTCCCCTGACGGAGTTGACTAGTCCCAAGAAGAAATTTATATTGACCAGCGAGTGCCACAAATCCTTCGAAAGGATGAAGGCCATATTTACTTTGAAACTGATACTGCGAGCAACTGATTTTAACAAGAATTTCCTTATCCAAGTGGATGTGTCAGATAATGGGATTGGACCTGTCTTATTGCAAGAAGACCTGGAAGGAATTCTTCACCCTGTTTGCTTTATGTCATTAAAGCTGAAGAAGCATCAATGAGCCTACTCGACAGTTGAAAAGGAACTGCTAGTGAAAGTCAGAGCAATAAGCAAGTTTAAAGTTTTTGTGAATAGACCACAGAATGAAGAAATTTCAGCTTACTCGGATGACAATCCTTTGACTTTGGTTAATAAGATGATGAATAATAATCAAAGGTTAACTAGGTGGTCATTATGTTTGAAATCATATTATATTAATGTAAAGCATATATCGGGTAAAGATAACATGATTGCAGATTATTTAACTCGAGCTGAATCGGTGGATTGAGGCCAGGAATAAATAATGTTTTTGGGGGATGCTATCTTACGAAGCTGGTCTAGCATGCATAAGCGTAAATATTCTATTCATGTATTTCATTTGTGTATTGAAGAGATGTATAGCCAACTCGCAAAGGTGTGTTCCACTCATGTAAGTTTAAGTAATGTATGCAAATTACATAAGACTTTCGTCATTCATTTAATTGTATTTTTCATCCAATTTAGTATATGTAAATTTACATTATTTCTAAGAATTAACTCGTTTACTATGAGATTCAGGGCCTCTGTAACACGGTTTTTTGGACTTTGCTCCTTATCAAGGCATCAGATGTAGCTGAAAGTTGACATATGTATATTTTACAACCACACACAAATTTTGTCAGCATTTTCAATAACCTAAACCCGATAGTTTTAATTTTTATAGAGTAAAAATTATCTAGCCGACGCCATGGCCAGTGATAACGAGCCAAGAGTCGAAAACATTCATTACGTAAGCAAAATTTTGCCCCGCCCATCCACCAGACACCCATTCACCTTCTTCCATCGGCTCTGGAACCCACAACAGTCAAGAATGGCTAGCAGGATTTGGAATTGCCCCTGTGGTTGCAAAACTGCATTTATCTTACGACTTGCAACTTTATACAGTCAAGAGAAATCCCATGGCCATATTTACTATAGCCTGAATAGGTAATTATTCAGTTTCTAGTTTAAATCCAATGTTTATGGTCTGATTTGTATTTAGCGTAATATGATTATAATACTTGTAATGTCACTCAGGCTTTTGAACATTTCCATTAACTATTCACTATGCCACCAAGAGAGAGAGAGAGAGAGATTGTATATAAACAGTCTTGATATAACTATTTTTGTTAAAATGAGAATTTTGTGCTAAACTCTCCATCAGACCAACGGATCATCCGATATAATTTTTTTTTTTCTTCTTCTTAGGCCGTACGACCGTGTTGGCTATGTTTTGGGCATGACTGCATTTTGTAAATAAATCATGAATAGTTTTAGGAGTTTTATTTGTACATCTTATGGGAATTTATAGGAGTAAAGTGAACATAATTCATTTATCCTTTAAAATAATTACTACATGTAGCAAAACAAATAGTAGTAAAGATGATAATGCAATGAAGGAATGATACCAAACTTTATCTTTAGCTTCAACATCGGCAATAACATACCCAGTTGCCATAAATTTGTCAGCTTAATGAAATAGCCTATCATCTAATATAAAACTTAAATTCTGAGGAGGCCATGGCTTATTGCACAGTGAAAAAAAATGACAAAGACTTTATGAATGGCGGAACGATACATAAATGTGGGTGGGGTATCTGTGCTAGCGTAGTAATACTACTGTAGCAGCAGTGCCGCAACAGTAGTATACATGAATTAAACGTTTAGGCCAACTGCTGGGATCCTTGAGGATCATTTAGCACTTCTTACAACTACTCGAGAAATAAGTTTTTATAGCCAGAATTTTAATTTTCTGATCCAACAATGCCCATGATAGCCTTCAGTGTTATCCAGAATTATAACGAGGCTAAAGTGGGTGGAGCCTCATGAAGTCATCGTTCTGACGATAATTATTGCTGAAAGTTTAAAGCAAAATACAGTACCGGCTATTTTTTTTTTTTTTTACAGTAAATAGATCGGTAGATAGACAATAAATAAAAATTGCTTGACATTGGATGTAGCAGTTATCAAATCAAGCTTGTCTACTACGTTTTTGAAAATTACCAACTATTCCCTACACCTTGTCAGTCTGATTGTGAGCTATAAAGTAGACTGTAATTTCTTAGGAAACTTATTTTGGGAGTTAGACAAATAATCGAAGTGTTTTTGTATTTATTAACATATTTTGTTCGTTTGTTCATTATGACAATTCTCAGTGAAGAGGTTTCAGAGTTCATAAAGGTGTACTGCTTTGCTTTTATTTACACTTTTGTGTTATTGTTGGCAGAGGTATAGCCTTCGTTACGTATAACCAATCATCGATCGAGAAAGAGAGAAGAAATGCCGTCATAAGTTACGTAACGAGTGCGTTCGAAACCTTTTCTCTGAGTAAGTTGGCCCGTCTTCAAAAATCGTCACCATTACTTAATAAAGTACCAAATTTATTCAACCTATGTAATGCAAAATATAGTCAAAATTTATGTGTAGATATAATGTGCATTCTGAATAAGCGTTATATTTATGAAATTCATAGAAAAAAAGTTATTGCGAAAAAACCGTGTTACAGAGGCCCTGAATCTCATAGTAGGTATGCTGTATGACCTATACACAGTAAAAACAGGAGGAATTACGTAATTTTTGTTGCCACGCGGTTAGAAAGAGCGGGAAAGTTCTCAACTTATATTTACTTTTTTTTTAAATGTTTTAAGGAGTAGGTGGACGGAGATAGTTGAGAGAGAATTGTCTTGCCTTGTACGTTGGAACTCGTCTGCTACTGGACTAGTTGGCAACTATGGCGCCGTTAGCCTGCCCCTAAGCTTCGAGATCATGTCCTAGAAGGATGTAGAATAATTAAATTCATACATATATATATATATATATATATATATATATATATATATATATATATATATATATATATATATATATATATATATATATATATATATATATATATATATATATGCATATGTATATGTACACATATATATATATATATATATATATATATATATATATATATATATATATATATATATATATATATATATATATATATATATATATAAATATATATATCCCCAGGAATGCTAAGCAGTGTAAGAGATCATGCCTATCCCTTCAAAAGAGCCAAGTTCGCAAGCCCTCTTTCCTCTCAAACGTGAATAACTCTTTTAACCAAACGTATATTGTGGCAGGATGTTTCAAAAACAAGCACCACACCCTGAATCACACCTACTGACAATTGTCTCAAAAACACAATCTTTACCCTTACGTTATCTAAACCAGACTCTTTAACAAAAGTTAAAAAACTAAACATAACCTTAATACTATATTTCTCACAAACTAACACTTAAAACTAGAATCAACTGCATTCAAAAACTTAACACTAAATATACAATAACCACCATTCAAATAAACACAAAAGAAAACCCTAACAAAACTTAAAATTAACCACACACCAACACCAAAATAAAAATGTGTTCCTATATATTATGGGACACAACACTGTCATCCACACAAAGCCGAACTCTCTTTTACGGCTCAACCACTAATCTGTGGCAAACGGAAATATATTCAGTTCTAACTGGACTGAACAGTCAATTAATGGTGGTCATAATCGTCGTCATCATCATCATCATCATCATCACCATCATCAATCAAAATAGACAGGCCAGGTCATCAACGATTGAGCAATCCAACAGATCAGTCCAAACACAATCGATTACTGGCCAGGTCATCAACTAAAGATCAGCATTAAAAAAAAATTAGTTCTCTAAAGGAACAAGTAACTCCAAGGAGGAATCATGCCCTGAAAATAAAAAAAAAAAACAAACACAAACATTCCTAACTGACTTAACCATCGCACTATAACAAAATAAATATAAATTGTTCCTATCATTCACAATCATGACAAGCAAATATAAACAAAATGTACATACTTGAAAAATAAATAATCACTTCCAACACTGGTTGAAATCAAATAAATATATAAATCTGGCGTGCACACACAACTGCCTCAAGTTGCAGTCAATCAAAAAAAAGCATTCGCTCCGAAACATTTACCACTACCCTAACATAGCTAAAAAGTAAACGAACAGTCAATTGTTCCAACAGTCTTTCCCGCTACAAGCAAACATAACCTTAACTACCCCCCCTCTCTCTCTCTCTCTCTCCCTCTCTCTCTCTCTCTCTCTCTCTCTCTCTCTCTCTCTCTCTCTCTCTCTCTCTCTCAGGATTTGGCAAAAAAAAAAAAAAAAATAAAAGTAAATGAAAATTGATCCTCCACAATATCGTGTATAGTGTTGTTCAAACTTTGGTGGAATTTAACGAATGGTAAATCAAGTGTTGTGTGTTAATGTAAGTACTTTAATATAGATTTTGTAACTGGCCTTATGAGATATAGGTTAAACAGTGAAG
>NC_090750.1:29678600-29693600 GCF_036898095.1 Palaemon carinicauda | reverse complement strand
TCCTATAGGAACTGATACATCCAGAGAGACGATGTGTTGGCTCCACCTAGATTTCAGCCGTCATTGAAGTTCGAGTTCTAAGGCAGACGTTGGGCACTAGACAGACCAGGGATGCTAAGTGACCTAGAAGACACATCCACTTCTATGCTGGAAGCTCTTCTCGTCTGAAGAACGGGCTTGATAGCTCCCTCAGCCCATGTACACTGTCGTCTGATGGAAATACTTTTTGTAAGTTGGTGTCTATAACCATGCATAGGTATACCAGTCTTTCAGAGGGGAACAGGGATGACTTCTTGAGGTTTATTACGATCCTCAGATCCTCACAAAACTCTAACTTAACTGGTATTTTCGTGTTCTCGTGTATGATGTGAAGATACTTCCTTGAAGACGGATTGATTAGGATCTGGAAGAATGCGTCTTTGAGATCTGGTGTGCACAAAAAGTCTTGCGGTCTTACGGCTTGTTTGATTGTGTCTGACGTCTCCTTTCTGAACGAATTCTGAAGATCAAACTTGTTCAAAATGGCGAGATCGATGACTGGTCTCCAGCTTCCAGACACCTTTTCACAAGAAAGAGTTGACTTAAGAAGCCTTGAGAACCATCAAGGAACTCTTGGAGAACGCCCTTCTCCAACATGGTCTGTTGCAATTCTCTTTGCATAGGACCTCGATGGAACTGGTTCCCGTGTCACTGGCGGGAGATATTGAATGAACGGGACGCAACACCCTGAGCAAATCACAGAGACTGTCTAAGGATCAGCCCCGTGCTGTAGCCACCTCTGCTTGGGGCGTTGAAGGCAATCCCCCATTGGTGGGCAGGTGAAAGGCTTGCTTTCCCCAGAGGGAGCGACCTCTGAAACTTCTCTTACAACCCTTACCTCTACTGGATGGTTTGAAACCCTTTGGATCTTTGGCAAAAAAGGGCTATTTCAACACTTCCTTTGAGGAGTCCGCTGTCCTGCTGGTCGAGTGTCTGATAGACTGCGTCTGTTTCCTGGTAGGTGAAGGAGCCTTATCATAGGATCTGGATGGTAAGGCCCTGTGGAGAAGAAAGTCCGTAGTGGACTTCCTCCATCGCTCAGCCGTCCTCTTGACCTCCTCCTGCTTAAGCAGCGCTGAGACATCAAGGGTAGAGTTCATAAGCTTTGTGATCTCAGCTTTGAGGACCTGCCTGTGGAATCTTTCCAGCACGGCATCCTGCCTCCTCAGAATTGCGTGCACCCATAGGTTAACAACCTGGTGGGAGAGGAATTCCAAGGTGTTAGTGCCAAACAAGAGAAAAATTTCCAAGGACCTCCTTGTAGATTCCTTGAACCAATGTCGGTTCTAACATGGTGGCTCACTGATCCCAGCCACAGATCAAGCCACAAGGCAGGCTGCATGGCATATTTTACCACCTTCTTCCTGTTCAGGATCTCTGACACCGAAAACAAGGCTGAGAGCCCTGAGACCGTCCCAAATGGGAACCCCCTTTACAGAGCCTCTACAGAGGAATCAAGAGGCAATGTCGGAAACGAGTTGTCCATGACCTCATTATCTCCTCTGCTGGATAAAGGGCTATTTTGACATTTTCTTTGAGGACTCTGCTGTCCTACTGGTCGAGAGTCTGATGGATTACGGCTGTTTCCTGGTAGGTGGAGGAGCCTTACCATAGGACCGGGATGGTAAGGCCCTGTGGAAGAGAGTCCTTGGTGTACTTCCTCGATAGCTCAGCCATCCTCTTGACCTCTGGCTTAAATAGCGGTGAGCCATGAAGGGTGGAGTTCCTGAGCTCTGCGATCTCAGCTTTGGGGACCTGCTTCTGGAATCTTTCAAGAACAGCCTTCCCCCTCCTAAGAATTGCGTGCACCCATAGGTTAAGAAAACGGGTAGGAGAAAAATTCCAAGGTGTGAGTGCTCGACACGAGAAAGCTTTCCAAGGACCTCCTTGTCGATTCCTTGGACTTACTATCCTCCGTTCTAACAAGGTGGCCCAGTGATCCCAAGCACAGATTAAGTCACAAAATAGGTTGCATGTAATACTTTGGTCCTTTCACCATGTTCAGAATCTCAGACACCAAAAACGAGGCTGAGAGCCAAAAAACTCACTCGAATAGGAACCCCCTCTACAGGTTCTCTATAGAGGAGTCAAGAGGCAAAGTCAGAAAGGGCTCATCCATGATCTCATTAAAGGGAGACGGGAGGAGTTTGCCAGATGACCCTGCTCGAAGCTAGCTGGAGGACCCAGTGTTCTGCAAGAACCTTTTCTTTCTTGCTGCTGTCAATCCCATTGACCAGGACAGAGCTTCACTTACCTTGAGTGGTCGTTGGGTCCCATTTAAATAGTTCAAAACTATGTCTTTGCCCTCCTAAGGAACCGTCTCAGGGATAGCTAATCCATTGATGGCCCTCATTCAGGCTAAGACTTGCCGTAAGCTGTATTCTGACTCCCTTCGCTCGGGTTCTCAGCTGGATTTAGGACTAGAAGCCCAAGGTATGTAATCATCTTTAGACTCCATATCTTCATCCACCTCCAAGCTCTCACACATAGGAACCTGGGGTGGGTCGAGATCATCAACAGAGGGAACGTCGCTTGCTGACATTCCTACCACTAGGAAAAATCTCCTGGCTCTCTGTTGCAAGAGGGCTGCATGTACCTTGAAGTTCTTGGGCACCGTCTTGTGGTCCTTAGACTGTCTGTGAGACAGCAGGTACTCCTCCAGCAGAGAAGTTCTGGAAGGTTTTTGTCATCCCGTGGAGGCCTGAACCCCTCTTGCTGGAGGTTCCTTGTTTTCTGGTGGTAGTCTGGAGACTAGACAGAACTCTAGTGGCAATACCTCTATCGGAGATGGTCTGAAATATGGTATTAGAGAAATCTCCCGTGTAGATCCTAGACCTCTGGTCAAACGATGGTGAAGATCTGCGTGAGGAGTTGGCCTCGTCATCCTCCTCTTCAGCTCTGTGGTCAGGAACAGTGTTATTTGCAGGCGAGAGAAATCTTGCTGAATCTTGGCACCCCCATTTGCAACTCCATGGGGTCTCCTGATGGACAAGACAAACATGGGGCTGTAGGGGCCTGCAAGAAACAGATATCGTTCTAGGGTCCATTGGAAAAGTAGAATAGGAGAAAGACTCTGACCTTTCTAAGGGGATTCTAGGGGTAGATGCCATAGCCGATTTCCGCTTAGGAGGTTGTGTTGTGGGCACAGACTTCTGTCCTTACTGGGTTGTGTCCACAACCACCTGCCTGATGGACTTGATCAAGGTGTCAAACCAAGTTGGTGTTTTCCCCATGGATGACAAATATGGAGTGGCCTTCGGGAGGCATGTTGGTGGAGATCGCCTCCTTAAGGGACACTCTCTCGGTACCTGGAACTAAAGGGAAGAGAGTTGCCTACCTAGCTCATTCTGTATAGGCTTCTGCACATCTTCTAAGGTGATATTCTTGGTACAATCTGGAGTGATGGGAACCTCAGCTACTTGGTATGGAGGTTCCCTGAACCAGCCGACCACCTCTTGCTGGTGAGGCATGACGAGGCGTAGGCTGCTCCAACACTGATGTCACTTCTCTAGAAGGCTCATACCTGGTTTGTCGGGGCACAGGACCTTTATCACTCGTGGGCGCTCATGATGGGCAAGCTAAAGAATGGGAATCACACGTGGTAACATCAGAAGCACACAGGCCTGCACATCAATCACGTGCAGGAGATTGTGATCGCGCTAGAAAAAGGAGGGTAGGTCTTGAAGACCTCCGATGAGCTGGAGAATAATGATAATGTGCTGGAGATCGACAAATAGGAGAGCTTGAACTAGGTACAGACGAGCGACGACAAGTTAGCGAATGATGTGTTGGTGAGCGACGCATTGGTGAGCGACGTCTTGACAAGCAGCGAGGAGGAGAGCGACACATTGGGGAATGGCGAGTAGAAGAGCAACACGTAGGAGGGCGACGTGCTCAATGGGCTTCTATCCCTATTGGAAAGTCTTGCTTATCCAACCAAGATTGTGATTTTCCTATGACTGACCAGACAGTACTACATAGGATCCTTCTCTCTGGTTACGGTTCACTTTCCTTTTTCCTACACATACAACGAATAGTCTGGCATATTCTTTACAGACTCTCACTGAGATTACCTAACAATTCCTCGCTCAAGGGGTTATCCACTGCACTGTAATTGTTCAGTGGCTACTTTCTTCTTGGTAAGAGTAGAAGAGACTCTTCATCTATGGGAAGCAGCTCTTGTATGACACTCCAAAATCAAACCATCATTCTCTAGTCTTGTGTAATGCCATAGCCTCTGTACCATGGTCTTCCACTGTCTTGGATTAGAGTTCTCTTGCTTGAGGGTACACTCGGGTACATTGTTCTATCTAATTTCTCTTCCTCTTGTTTTGTTAATGTTTTTATAGTTATATTAGAAATATTTAATGTTAATGTTCTTAAAGTATTTAATTTTTCCTCGTTTCCTTCCCTGACTGGGCTATTTTCCCTGTTAGGGCCCCTGGGCTTATAGCATCCTGCTTTTCTAAATAGGGTTGTAGCTCAGCAGGTAATAATAATAATAATAATAATAATAATAATAATAATAATAATAATAATAATGTATATCTACCCTAATTTTCTAACACCTTTTCCAATACCACATTTCTATTTCTAAACATATATTTCACAGCTATGAATACAATGCACAAACTTACTCCGGCCAAGTTTCCCCCTAATTTAAACTTTCTTACACCATCTTATGTCAATGAAAACCTTTGATAATTATATTCTATATTTCACATCCTATACAATACACCCTCAACATAATTCAACATATTTCACTCAGCATCTCTATTGATCCTATCACAAATTGTTTTTATGTCTGTCTATTCCTCAAACACTTTTCTCTAGTCTTGAAACTTCTCACCTAACTCTATTACTATAGGTACATGAACCTCGTGCTCTCTCCTTTGCTTAAACTCCGTTTTTTCTTCGATGAAATGATTCGATCATTGGCCTCACTATTTGTATCAGAATTCTACCATAATCATTCATGGTATAACTAGTAATTCCCCAATCCACATTCTCGGTCTTTTCTTTATTTCTACCCATGTTCGATGGAACCATTATTTATCTTACTTATTTCCTCTGCTAAGGAGGTTATATTTTCAAGTCGGTTTATTTATTAATTTAATTACTGTTTTGACGGTGTGCCTGTGGACTGGATTAGGTCAAAACTACTCAACGGATTTTAACGAAATTTTCACTACACATAGATTATACGTCATGGACAACTACATCAACTTTTGGAGATGATTTGGTACCGGATCTGGATTTGCCTTTTTAACAATTTTAAAGATTACGTCAAAACAAATTGACATTTTCAAAATATTTTAACAATGGATAGATATTATGAATCGGAAAACCATGAAATTTTGGAGGTGATGCGGATTCAGATCACGATTATGGATGACATTGCATTTTTCACTTTGCAGTCAGCATATGAAAAGTGGGAGGGGATGTCCGGACACTTTTGTTAATTGTTGGTAATATTCATTGGCAGAAGTCTGAAATCTGTGATTGCTCTAGTAAAACTGGGAAAAACAATAGATATGAAAAGAAGGGTACCACAGAGGGGTATACTATCCCCAACACTTTTTATAATCTATGCAGCAGATATGCCAACCACCCCAGAATATGCCGTAAACAATGATTATGCAGATGATTTACAAGTAACAATGCATCCTGCAAATTGCAAAAGATTTTTAAAATAAAAACTGAAGGAGAGATCAAAAGAATAAATGATTGCGAAAATAAGTGGAAAATAAGAACAAACAGCAACAAATTTCAAACTCTTATCAGTATAAAAAATAAACCAGCACCAATAACAGTAAACAACATAAATATTCCATTTAACAATGAAGTTAAAATTCTTGGTCGCTCTATCAAAAGAACAGCATAAGCTGCCATATCAAACAAATCTCCAATTGGCAATACACAGAAAGGGAGCATTAAAACGTTTCAAACGATTGGATAAGAACATAAGAATAAACCTCTACAAAAGCCTGATAAGACCTTTATTCGAATATCCAATGGCTCAATCAAAGATGAAAACCCTGCAAAAATTCTAAAATGGAAACATAAGAAACATACATGGCCTAAACCATAGCAAAAATAACAATGATAATGATAACCTTAATGAAAACAACTAAACCCCTCCATAACATATATAATCTCAAACCAGTATACTTAAGGTACCACAGAAGAGCCACAAAAGCCTGGGAAAGATTAAAAAACATTTACCCAGAACTTGCAACAACGAGTGAGAAAATAACAGACACATAAAACGAGCATTACTGGTGGAAAAGGATAACTCCTTTCACCGCTCAGGACGAATCAAACCCAAATTGTTAAAAAGAAAACAATAAAAAAAGTAGACAAACAAATAAATAAGCAATCCTAAGAGAAGGAATAATTGTGAAAACACAAGTCCCTCGAAGGCTGTCAAGAGAACTCACCTCCTGGAAGTCCAGAAGGCATGATGCGGGCAAAAAAAAAAAAAAAAGAAAAAAAAAATCTTTTCACCTCCCACTGGACTTAATTTTAAAACTTTTCCCTCCAACTCTTCCCATCCCAATTCCCCCCCCCCCCCCCTCCCATCCCACACCTATCATAACCCCGTATGCTGTAACTGTACTGTCGTAAACAAAGTGAGTGACCTTATTTGAAATGCCAGAATTTTCGCAAACGAGTCTCACCCAACCCCTAGCCCAGTCAACCATAGCTCAGCCATTCCCTTCTAAATTATTATTATCGCCGAATGGGGGAAGCGGCTGATATTTGCGGCAGTGGGGTCAACAACTCCTATACCAATAAATATATTCAAATGAAGTTTAAAGAGACTATTCAGATATATTAAAGCTTTGTTTCTGCAAATTTTCATGTTCATACCTGCTATAGGCATGCCCTGGCTGTCACTTTTCTTCGTAAGTGAGGATTTTTAGCTAAGAAATATGTGAGGAGGAGCAAACTACTCCTGGACTTTTACAGATATCAAAATTATTTTTAAAGGTAGCTGGGTGTTATGTGGATAAAATTCATACCCATTTTCATATTGATACTTCCCATAGAAAAAGTACAGTAACAATTTTTCGACCACCTTCGATTTCGGAGTGGGTTTGGGGGGTGGGGAGTGGGGGCATGCAGCTGATATTTTCAACGAAAGAGTCAATAACTCCTACACCAATAAATATATTCAAATGAAATTTTAATGGATTATTTTTATATATATATATATATATATATATATATATATATATATATATATATATATATATATAGATATAGATATATATATATATATATATATATATATATATATATATATATATATATATATATATATATATATATATATATATAAGTGTGCTACTATTATAAGCACACATTGAGTATGTGTTGTTTAAGATGTTAAGTCTTGATAATGAATGTCATCTTATTAGCTTTAAAAAGTATTTATTCTCTAAAAACAACAGAGTTAAACATCTCCATCATAGGAGTGGAGCTGGTTTGGTCGGATGACCAATTCAGGTGAAGTATAGATATGAACTGCTTAAATTATCGATATCACAGATATCATATGCTTAGTTGTCGTAGCATTTAAACACAATATGGAAACTGTTACATTCTTTCTCGGAAGACACCTGCATCCGGTGACGACACAATCTTTCACACACTGATGCATTGGTGTTGACGTTTCAGAAAAATGTTACATTTCCGAGGCTGCATAGTGCATCCTGTTTATGATTTTACATGACTACAGCAAATCTCACGCTAGCATCTTCATCCAAAATGACATATTACGTCATGTGTTTTAAACATGTAATAACAAACTATTTCATATATTACGTTAGCTCTGCCAGCTATCTCAATTTTTTCAAAAAAATGTAACAAGCCAAAATATGTTTACTAGGTGTGACTGGACATATGTATTATTCTTTGTTTAACTTTAGCCATAAGCAAATGAGGACGAATGTCCAAATAGGCACATCAAAAAATAATAACAATAATGCATATGAAAAGATATTACCAAAGCAAAGAAAGAAAAATGCATGATAAATACAGATCATATATATGGTACATTGCTAGCAAATGATTATATGGTACCAAAAAAAAATACTGATATACATATGATTCGGTAACTTGTTAAAGAATAATTGTTACCTTTGTCAGAAACATAGATTAACACAATACGGTAACTAATAAAAATATTTGTTACCTTGGTAAAGATTCAATATTTTAGTGCACAAACACGAATTCCTGGTACGTACACGTACCACAGTTTCATACATATATATATATATATATATATATATATATATATATATATATATATATATATATATATATATATATATTTATATATAGGGCTGATATATTTTATTAGATGCTCATAGATTCTGTTAATTTTATTTTATTTTTTTTTCTCTCTTTTCTTTTTTTACATTCCGGCTTATATATTTTATTAGATGCCGAGAGAAAAAATGATTTATATTTTTCTAAATGTTTTTTTTTTTTTTTAAATGTATTCTTAACCATGCAAAGTTCAAAAATTTCCTCATTCACATATTACTAGCGTACTAACAGCTTTTCTTACAAACTCAATTTCCAAACATTTTACTCCTTTAGCGAATGAGGTGGCCACTTCAAACGGCTTTAAACTGAATTAAATAAGGAGTTTTGTCTGGACATGGCAAAATGTTCTGTTTTAGCTTCCTGCTGTACCGTAACATACGCCAAACAAGGATGTTCACGGCGATAAATATCATCACCGTGATGCCTAATCCTGCTAGTAGTATGGGGTGAAGAATTTCCTTATAAGTCGGTGACAGGTGGTCCATCTCGGTCAATTTCATCAACCGCTTGGCAACTTGTTGATTGTACGGGAGAGGTAGTGCTGGCATTGTAGATGTCCACGTGAAGTTCGCGAAGTAGGCTCGTTCTCTGATGAGTGTCCTTAGACCAGTCACCATGGAATTAGGGGAAGTCCCGATACAACCATCTGCTGCAACAAAGATGTGGGCGAATGACGTGGATCCGTCAGGGCATGATACATTGAAGCCGTCCTTGTCGTATCGTATCCACGAGCCATTGTTCAGTCTGCAATTGAACTCATTATTGTCAAAGGGATAAAGCTTATCCAGACAATTTTCACTTGTATGGGAGAGAGCACCTTCTAGCACTATACCTAACTCGCATGAATCCATTAAGTTTTTATGGAATTCAAATGAGTCAGCTGTATATATTTATATTTTTCTATCCATTGCATCTGAATAGTGAGTTAATTGATTTAAGTCTTTAATGACCGTATTAGTTTCCTTGTCTGGGGAAATCAATACGTGTCTTGTCAAACTGGATATTACTGGATTTGAGTGATTCGTCATGAAAGTCGGAAATGGTGATATTCTGTAAGATTGCCAGGCATCAGAAGAATCAAAGGGAATTGTAATCCTAATCTTGTTATTATCAACGCTTACTGTAATTAGGCTGTAATAAAATTCTAACCTACGTTCGCCTAAGAAAGGAACATAGCCTAGTTTATCCCTTCCGTTCTCCAGAATTAACTTTAAGTAATTTATGGGCAACAAATGGGGCGACAGTACACCTTTAGTTGCTAACGTGATAGCTTCTACATAATCCTTGGATTTCTCAATGAAATGTGCAATTCTGTTATGTATGTGATCTATCTTTGAATCATAATACGTTAACGTTGCCAACAAATCGTGTACTTCCATAATCTGAATGATATTATTTGAATGTTCATTTACTAAATCCATAATTTGATTGATTGAAGCTAACTGATTCCTTAGTTCTGACATAATCAATTCATCTTCATGAGTCAAGAACTCAATTTTCTTATTTTCATTACTAATCTTAAGACGACTGGAAATTCCTGAACCTAAACTTGCAATAGACCCAAAGATGTTTAATGCAGCATAAATAAACGGATTTCGTCTTTCTTTATGTTCGTGTCCTACAGTCCACATCAAAAGGTCATAAGCCAAAGATCCTGTCTCGTAAGTCTTATTTTTCAAGTCATCAGATAGCATCTCTGCAATTTTTAATGTTGATCCAAGCAAACTCTCTGTAGTCAAATGAAAATGTCTTCTATGCAACTCATCCAATGAGACAGAAAACCTTGAAATGGCAGTTCTTAAGCTAGTGACATCATTCTCTTGAAGAAAAATTGCTTGCATATTCACTTCTACAACTGCGTTGCTCGATATAATAAAAACGTCTTCTTGTCTTTCAACTATAGTGCCATATTTAAAATTTATACTTTTAGTTTTAGAGCTCATCCCATACGAGAAAAATGTCTGAGCGAACAATATCACTCTCAACAACAAAAAATTCATCTTGGAAACCTGTAACGGGAAAAATATATGTAATTACTCCTGTATTAAGAAGAAAACTTTTAATCACATAAAATAAAAAATTTTTCCCTCTCTTCTTTCCCCCTCTTTTCTTTTTTTTTTTTTTTATTTCTTATGTGAGCCAATGGTACTATTCTCTCATCCGTGGGTTGGGATACGTTTTGAACTCTAAACCTATAGGCCGTTAATGTTTCCAAAATGTTAAATGGGCCTTCAAACTTAGGTGTTAGTTTATAATTGAGTCCTTTACACACATTGATTTGTATATAAACGTTATCACCCACGGTATATGTTTTAGTTGGCTTCGCTATTTTATCATGATTCCTTTTCATTATGATTTGTGATTCTTCTAAATTCTTTCGAAGGATATCATATCGACTTATACTTGCATTTATACATTCTTTTAAAGGATTTGATAGATTAGTTGTAGGCGTTAATACATGGAAAGGCGTTCTAACTGGGGTACCATACAATGCTTCATGCGGTGACATTTTAATTGATATATGACATGAATAATTCAGAGTACTCAGTGCCGCCGGTATTGCAATATCCCAGTTGGGGTCTGATCCCCCTAGTGTTGCTCTTAATATATTTAAAATCTTCCTATTTGCTATTTCCACTAGCCCATTCGACTCTGGGTGATATATCATGGTATTTATTTTCTTTATGCTAAGGAATTCACACAATGAGGTAAGAAAGTGATTATTAAATTCACCACCCGAGTCTGAGATCATCATGTGTGGAATTCCATGTGCGACAATTAGCCATGTGTCTTTTTATATCTGTAAGCATCGTATGCCAATAAAACAATGATTTGGCTTTCTGTGACATTAATGAGAACCCCGGGTGTCCATGTAATGGATTTGAATGCAACCAATTCAGGACAGTGGAAATAAGAGAGATTGGTACTACTACCTGGTCGTTAGTTACATGTGGTGTATTGCGGGTTTTCCTTGTCACAGTCCAACACAGAATATTATCTTTGATTATATAATTCTGCTGCTTATTCTTTATATATCCCTTTTCCTTATGATTGCCTTTCAAAGCATTTATAATTGTTTCTATTTTCTGATCTTTTCTTTGCTCAGTCTGTAATAATTCAGCGCTCCAGCCTAAATCTTCTTGTTCAGATATCGTTTTAACAATAGGCATGGATGTTGATATATCTATTAATTCAGCTAAAGGCTCCGTACAAGATGACACGGGGTTGCGTGATAATGCATCCGCAATGATATTTGCTTTCCCAGGTAAATACCCGATTCTTGCGCCAAAATCTTGAATGATCAAATGCCACCGAGTTCGTTTAGGGTTGTAGTTGAAGCCTTTAAAGAACTCTGTTAGTGGTTTATGATCAGTAAGAACCTTAACGGGATAACCGTAAATTATGAACTTAAAATGCACTAGTGAATTAACAATAGCTAGCCCTTCCTTGTTTATTACTGCATACTTACTTTTGGAAGTTCTCAATTTTCGAGAATAGAAAGCTATCGGGAAAATTTTTTTATCATATTGCTGAAGCAATACCCCTCCTACTCCTAAGTCTGAGGCGTCTGTTGCAATGAAGAATTCCTTACCGAAGTCAGGAAATTTTAAGATAGGAGAACTACACAGTTCATCTTTCAAGGTATTAAACGCATGTTGATGTTGCTCAGACCATATGAAATCTACGCCCTTCTTCGTAAGATCAGTTAAAGGAGCGGCTATTACTGAATAGTTGCGTATAAAACGCCTGTAATATCCACTACAACCCAGAAATTGCTGTATTCCCTTGACATTAGTAGGTATGGGAAAATTACGTATAGCCGACACCTTATCATGGACTACTTTAAGACCTTGGCTTGACACCATGAAACCCAAATATATTAATTCTGTTTTGAAAAATTCACACTTACTAATCTTTACCCTTAAGTTATGTTGTCTTAATCTCTGTAGTACTAGTTCTAACTTACGTAGATGTTCTTCTAAGGTGTTGGAAAAGATCATCCATATAGGCATGCAATATATCCCCTAACAAGTCTCCAAACACTATGTTAATCATTCTTGTAAATGTTATAGGAGCCCAACGTAAACCAAAAGGCATCCGTAAAAATTCATAATGCCCCCTGGCTGTGCTGAAGGCTGTGTATGGGATACTATCTTCTTCTAATGATATCTGGTGAAAGTCTTTAAGTAAGTCCAAACTGGTGAAATATTTATTCTGACCTAACAAAGACAAAATATCGTCAGTACATGGCACTGGGAATCGATCAGGGATCGTCTCCTCGTTTAGACGACGGAAGTCGACGCAGATACGCCATGTTCGATCTTTTTTCGGTACAACTATTAAAGGAAAATTATAAGGGCTGTTTGATTTCCTAATGACTCCTTCTTCCAGCATTTTACCTACTTCATCATTTATTTCATTCTGGAATTTTATAAGGAGTCTGTACGAGGGTACATAGATAATTTTCTGCTTGTCCTTTAACCTTATTTGATGCTCGATCACATCTGTTTTTCCTAAGGATCCATCCGTAGTGGAAAAAACATCATGATATTTAGTTAAAAGTCCAAAAATTTTCTGCTGAATTTCTTCGTCTTGAATGTCTTTATTGATTTTATTTTTAATAGATCGCAAAAGGGATTCATCCGCAACTGATTGAGAGTGATTGATTTCAGCAACGGTAAGAATACGATGTTTATAAACTTCTACATCCAAGATATGTTGATTTTTGTGAATTACTAAAGTGTTATTTAAATGATTACAGACTTCAATATTACATTGTTGATGTGAGCCTACTGTATAAATAGCTTGTGTGACAGGCAATCCGTTAGTTTTCAAAGTGTCGGAAAGGATTAATATTTCAGATCCCGGTAATGTTTTCTTTATTTGCACTAATATATTCGAAGGTACGTTTGGCTCGATAGATTGCGTGCAAGATGATATTACGGGTGAACGAGAATTCTGCTGGGTCGCGTATATTATTTCTTTATTAGTGAGACAATTTATTGGTTCTTCAACGTACGTTACTGTTTTATTTGTCCTCTCCTTTTTATCCAAAACTGATTTTAAGGTATTAGAAGACTTACAGAATTTCCCTTTGATATAAACGCCGTGCTTGGCATGGGCTAAGATAATGTTTTGATTTCCCATAGATGGGCATCCTATAATTACAGTTGGATACATATCAATGTTTTGTACAACAACAAATGTATCGGCAAACATGCGTTTACCGACTTTGAATTGAACATGAGTTATGCGTATGACATTTAATTAATTATTTCCTATACCCGAGAGTCTAACTCCGGATTTTTCAATCAGAAAGTTCAAAAACAACAAATGATATGTTTTCAATTCCATGATATTACGTGGACTACCAGAGTAAAAAAATAACGTAAAGGATTTGTGTTCTAAATTTACAGCATAAAAGGTTGGTCGTAACTCATTTTAGCTTATTATTGTATGAATTCATTGCAAATCTACGGGAGCATGCACTGTTTCACTTAATTCGACCGTGTGTTTCATAGGAAAATCTATTGTCTCACAATTATCTGATAAAACATTAAATTGATTATTCAATACTATTGATGTTGACATGAATGACCTTGACCCAACATCACTCTCTTCCCCTCTGGAGTTAACTATGTGGTATTTGCTTTGCTCTGCACATTCTGAAAATTAGTCTGACCTTGCGAGGTCTGGTTTGACGACCTAGGCTCAGCGATATTCGAAGAAGTGTTTGTTTGCTTTGGACTCTGAACTGCATTGACATTTGGTTGTTTCTTCTTATTGTTAAAATGAGGATTTTTCTTTTTATTTCCATATGGAACTGACTGTGGAATTGACTGTGTATTTCTGGGATTCTGTTGTGTCTTACGCGAGTAACATTGATTGTATGAATGTGTCGAATTATTATGATTTGAGCAGAATCTTGTTCTGCAGTCCGCGCTTAAGTGACCTTGACGTTTGCAATTATAACACGTCATTCCCGCTACTTGACTATTAACTACGTTCACTGTTTGTGGCTTTGTTTCATTCTTTGCAAAAACTTAAGTTAATACGGGATTGAGATCTGGACACTTAGACATGTGTGTTTTTATCTGTTTATACACATCCAATTCCGTACTTGCAGGCGTTAACTTTTTATCAAAACACCGCACTAAAGCTTCAGGCAACATAAGTGTCATGCAAGTTAAATACATTAATCGTAAAAAATCTTTCACGGAGATGTTATCTCTAGTAACCCAAGTGGAATTACCTAAAATGTCCTGATATTCTTTAAGCCTATCAGCTATGAGAGCTGCTCTCTCAATAACATGAAGCCGATTCATAGTGGCTTGATTAAGTGTATTTCTTAACGTTGATACTACATCCAAGGCTTCTTCACCCCCATGGACTGCGCGTAACCTAACTTTGAAATAATCCCAGGTAACTGCTTCTTGAAATGAAACACCTCTTAAATACGCAATCGCATCCCCCTTAGAAAAATCTATAAAACTTTTAGCTTCTTGTAAATGTACAAAAGGGTCTACGATTTGTTTGGCATTTAAATGGGCATCGACGGATGAAATCCATGACTCCACATTTTGTGGCAAGAACCCATTGACTCGACCCTGAAAAGGAAGGACT
>NC_090750.1:29541100-29671100 GCF_036898095.1 Palaemon carinicauda | reverse complement strand
ATGTCCATCTATTATCTGTCATTCTCATTATATGTCCCTTCCATGTCCATTTCTTTTCTTACCTGTTTTTTAGAATATCTTCTACTTTGGTTTGCTCTGTTATCCATCATGCTCTTTTTCGGACTGTTCCAAGGGTTTAGTAAGTCTCCAAGTTTCTGATTAAATATTCTTTTTATAGAAAGTGGCCTTTTATTTTATATATTCTCACTTTGTTTACACAAGCTCTCTACCCAATGCTTATCCTTCTTTTAATTTTGGATTAGCGTCCTGGGGTAACACCTACTTTCTTTACAAAGTATGTATAATCATTACCAGTCTCTAGAGGTTCGTCCATAACTCTTATTTGTTGTGTCTCTGCCTTTTCATTGAACATGATCTTGATTTTAATCCTATTCATTTTCACTAATACATTTCTACTTTCTCTATTCAAATCTTCAATCATAATTTATAACTGCTCCCATGGTTCACTAAACGCAAGTCAAGTATATGATCTGCAACCTTAATGAATCTTAAGTTGTTAAGGTTTTCCCGTTAATATAAATTCATACATTTTCCTATTATAAATTCTTAAAAATTTCTTCAAGGGATGCCGTGAATAATTTAGGAGAGATGGTGTATCCCTGTCTAACTCCTTTCTCAATCGGAATTTTTATCATTGCCTGTAAGTAGATTTAGGGTTAGTGTACTTCCTGTATAGGTATCTTCAGGTTTTCTATCATAAGATTCGTCAAGTCATTGTTGTTGAAGGGCTTTCATTACTGTGGAAGTTTTGACAAATTCAAGAGCTTTCTGATATTCTATAAATGGTTTGTCATAGTATTCTGCTCAATTTCCCATTAGCTGGTTAATTACATGGATGTGGTCAGTTATTGAATATCCGCTTCTAAAGTCTGCCCGCTATCAGGCTTGACTAAAGTTTATTTGGCTTAATTTGATCTTTGTAAATCTTTTGTATATTGCGGAGAGTAAACTTATTAGGCGGTAATTTTTTAGGCGTTTTGCTCCCCCCCCTTTTTTTTTGGTGAATTATTATGAATGTATAGACTATAGAGTATTTTTGTAGACATTTTGTGTAAAGGCCAGCGACTTTTACGACCATGAAATCTCCTCCATCTATTATTAAATAAATTGCTAGGCCATCTTTTCCAGCTGCTTTGCCTTTTTCATTTTTTAAAGCTTTCTTTACTTCTCTTACTGTTACGTTTAGTACCGGCTAAGGTGCTTCATTATTTCTATTGGAGTTATTTCTTATATCACTATTGTATAGCATTTTATAGAAATCCTATGCAATTTTTATTTTGGGAACTTTTCCACCTATCTCTTGTGCTGATTTCAATACAAATTTGGTTAAATTACAATTGATCTCCTCTTTATTTGTTTTCATTTCATCATGTAGCTGGGATTTCTTATTTTGTATTGCTAAACTGAACTCATTAGATTTTTATTTTGTTTCTTAAAATTAGTTTTGCTCTCTCTTTCCTTAGATCTTAACAAAATTTGCTTCTCACCATTCTATGATCGCTTGACTTTTTCTGTGAAAAAAAAGAAATCTATTTGATTTTTCGTTTCTCCATTTTCTTTGCTTCTTTTTAACATGGGAGGGTGTTCATGATTTTGAGATTGTTTCTTTCATCAATCTCTACAAGAATTTTTCCTCTTCCATTCATTATATTCCTTGTACTTACTCCAAAGTTACCTACTGAATATTCCCCTCTCCTATTTTGACCTACATTAACGTTGGAGTCATCGAAAACAAATGTAAATTGAGTTTTATGTTTTTCATCGATATCTCCAGATCTTCATAAAAAAGTTTCTGTTTCTTTCTCAGTATGGGATGTTATTATTGCATACGTCTTAAATGATCTTCATATGCATGTATTAATACTGCAATTCTATCACTAGTACTGCAAAATTAATCTATGTTACCTGCAAGACTTTTATAAATAAGAAAACCTTTTTCTTTATTTCTTTAATTTCCTCTGGAGCAAGATATATGGCCCTTTTAACTCTATTTAATATAAGATTTCCTAGCTCTTCAATTACACTAACTCCAAATATACCCAAATTCATTTAATTCAACTCTTCTAATAACGCAAGATTTTATTCCTTTGACAGTCTTGAAGTTGAATGCTGTAAGGTTAAGTTCCAAAGGTGGTCAATTCTAGTCCACAGATTTTTAGCAACCGCTGTAATGGGATGTAACTGCCCGTTACCTTCAGCAGTTGTTCCACTGCTGCTGGGACCGGGGGGGGGGGGGGGGGGGGGGGGGTTGAGATTGAGTTGTGAAATACGTGTCTGGGTTTTGGCCAGTTTTCATTTGGTCTGATCGCTCAAAGCAAAGCAACCTATATATATATATATATATATATATATATATATATATATATATATATATATATATATATATATATATATATATATATATATATATATATATGTATATATATATATATATATATATATATATATATATATATATATATATATATATATATATATATATATATATATATATATATATATATGTATATATGTATATATACATATATTCATATATATAATATTTATGTATATATATAGATATATATGTATATATATACATATATATATATATATATATATATATATATATATATATATATATATATATATATATATATATGTAAAAATATATTTATATATATACACACACACACACACACACACACACACATATATATATATATATATATATATATATATATATATATATATATATATATATATATATATATATATATGTATATATATATATATGTGTGTGTGTGTGTGTGTGTGTGTGTGTGTGTGTGTTAGAAATATATCAGTACAAGCTCCTGCAAATCTAGTAGGTTTACTCCAGTTAAACATTCCTCTTGAATATGGGATAACATTTAAAACAGCTATCTCTTCTGTTCGACAGTAATGATAGATCATGCAGGATCATTCTATTTTCAGAGCGGAAAATATTCATGTATTATCCAGTGGATGCAGATGGGCTTTTAAAACCGTATCCACTTTATGTAATCAACAATACGTGGCACCATGAATAGCAACGTTTTGCCTCTTGTCTGAGGAGAATTGCAGTAAGCTTTTGTCTGAACTAAAAGCTTTAGAGCCAGCCTTATCACCAAGCACAATTATGACTGATTTTGAATGTGCAGTTATTAATGTATTTAGAGGTTAATATTTTAGAGCAGTTTTTCCTAATTCACATCAACTAGGTTATCTTTTCGTTTCTCTCAATGTATATTTCGATTCATTCAATCCAATGGGCCGCAACAGTTGTATGAAAGTGATGCAAAATTCTCATAAAAATGCCTATGATTTCATCCATTGTATTTATGCCTGTATTGGAAAAGGTTCGCTATTTTGAGTATCTAATAGACAAAAATTATTCCCACGAAGGAGCTCACCTGTCTTAGATTATGTTGAGGATACGTGGGTTGAACCCACGCCAAACCGTCGCCTAGTTCGCCGACCCTTCCCGACCAATACGACCTTTTAACTATACAATTGTTTTGATGGAGCCAAATAATGTGCTTCCAAGAGATAAGACAAGCAACGCCTATGGACACTGGCATCGTTCGTTCAACAAATTAGTTATGGAATCTCATCCTACAATCTGGATCTTTTTTTTTTTTTTTGGTTGGGGAGGGGGAATCTTGAAGACCGACCAAGGGATAAATGAAGTAATAATTTATAAATATACAATAAGTGCGGAAATTCCTCGTAAGGAAAAGAAATATAAGGGTACTGTACTGAGAATTCAAATAATAGTCAACGATTTGAAAATCGCCAAGTACTGGATTATCTAACAGGAATTTCTCATAACTTGACGTTTTCTGATATTTTATCTAAATATGATTAGTTATTCTATTTTACCTTTTTAGGTTAATATTTGTTCTTGAATTATAATTTTTTAAATAAATGCTGTTTTGAATTGTTTATATTACTAAATGAATAAAAACAAAACTTTTCAATGCATGACACTTTCTTTATTATCCTCTTTTTTTTTTCCTCTTTAGAATAAAAACAAATTTATGCTTAGAAAAGGCAATCATAAAAAGCATAAAAACATGTAAACTATGAAAAATCTAGACAGTGAAATTACTGACAATGTGATATATTGTGACGTAATTACAATGAAGTGAAAATGTGTGGAAAGTAATTAGCAGGCGATAAAATTACCACAATAAAATTACTGTGATGAAGTTACCGGACAGGTAAAAGTGATAAAAGTATAGAAAATGAATTACAGGCTTTCAAATGTTTCAATGATTATAGGGGATCAGAGAGTAAATATAATTTCCAGCCTGTGCCATTCAAATGGGTTGCCACGAATAAAACAAAATAGTTATCTAGACAAACCTTTGAGGCAGCTGTTAGAATAGTGAAAGGGGAGAAGCTAATCATTGGAGCAGACAGGAATGCAGAGTGGGGAAGAGAAGGAGTTACATGGAAGCCATGTGTTTGGAATCAGAAATGGAGATGGCGAGTATATTAAAATGGAGATGGGTGGTCAGAGAGTTTAACTAGCATGAATGTACATCTGGTTTCAGAGGTTGGATAAGCAAAGCACCTGATGACTTATGAAAGTGGAGGATTGTAAAGCCAAATAGATTACACCCGGCTTAGAGGAATTGACTGTAATACATGTATATTTCATACACGCTCATTCACGTAATGCGATCTCTCTCTCTCTCTCTCTCTCTCTCTCTCTCTCTCTCTCTTCCCAGCACAGATAATAAAAAAATACATGTTTAAGGTTGCCATTGCATGTTTCATATTGTTAAAGTTTTTATGTTATTGCTATCCTCATCCGTTTGTATATAGGCTTGTTATGTGTCTTGAATAAACCAGCCATGTCCAGCTCGTCCCTTCTGTTAAGACCCTTATCAGCTGGCCCCATTGGTTGATTTAGTAGTCGTTGGACATACACCAGAAGAACTTCCCCACAGGCCCAACATTGTAATGGATTATATAGAACATTTTGGTTTCCATCTTCGTCCTGAAAAATATAAATTTTTCCTTGAATCCATTAAGTATCTTGGATTTATACTTGACAAAGCAGGGAGGAAACCGGACCCTGAAAACATAGCCGCAATTCAGTTCATACCACCTCTAAATGATGTCAGTGAGTTGCAATAATTCTTGGGACTTGTTTCTCATTATTGTAACTTTTTACCAGCTCTGCATACAGCTAAGGCCCCACTCAATCAACTGTTAACAAAGGATTGCCGGTGGTCCTGGTCTTTGCAGTGTCAAGAAGCATTTGAGTCCATAAAGAGCATGCTCCAGTTCGATCTTCTTTTAACACATTTTAATCTAAAGTAGGAAATAACTGTAAATGCTGACACCAGCAGAGTCGAAATATAGCCAAATTGTAAAGAAGGCCTTAGCTCTAGTGTCTGCAATGAAAAAGTTTCACAAGATGCTATACAGTCAGCACTTTACTGTCTTTACTGATCACAAATCGTTACTATCCCTTTTTGGCTCTAGTAGAGGTCTCCCGCTTTTCATTGCTAGCTGTCTGCAATGCTAGGCTACAATTTTGCTGGGTTACAATTTTTCCATCCAGTACACGAAGACACCTGACTTCGGTCAGGCCGATGGCTTATCTCGGCTCATCAATTCTTGAAAGGTGGAAGATGATGAAGTCGTCATAGCCACAATTTCAGTCGAACAGGATGTCTAACGAGTCCTCTCAAATTGCATTCGTCATATCCCTGTCACAGCATCTGCAGTCCAACAAGCAACCCAGAATAATGCCCTTCTGTAAGAAGCCATGCACTATCTGAAGATAAGTTTGCCATCCACACTTCATGGAGACTTGCAGCAACTGGTGCAGCGCAGCATCTCTCTCTCTCTCTCAATCATGTCATCATTCCAAATAGCCTCAGACCAGATGTGCTCAAACAATTACATTCAGCATATCATGGTATCAATCGGATGAAGTCTATGGCTCGTAGAATTGTGTATTGGCCTAACATGGACATTTTTTTTTTTGGACGTAATCTTTAGAATTGTGAAAAATAAAAAATCTGGATCTAGGATCCATATCTGTATCATCTCCGAAAATTAATGGGGTCGACCATGACCTAAAATTTACTTGTGAAAATTTTGTCCAATAAGGTTGAGTAGTTTCGACGTAATTCTATCCAGAGAGAGAAAAATAAACGAATAAGTAAATAAACCGACTTGATTTTAAAACCCCCTTAGTGGAAGTTACTGGCGATAAGTATTACATATTAGGCGGCCTTTATTACTGTATGAAAGATTTTTATTATCCATGGGGAAATTATAGAAATTTTGAGACAGTATGGTGTTTAATTGTAAATGTTCACAACAGCATTAGAGAGGAAAGCTAATATCATGAATGAAGAAGAATGAGTGGAATGATGGGGTTACCAAAAGCTGGAAAAAAATGACGTCTTAAAGTAAGATATGGTTTGAAATATAATAAACAGGGAGAGATAGTCAGAAATGCCTGTAAGAATGTCCAGAAAATCGAAGAAAATTAAAGAAACATTTATAGTTTCTTTAAAGTTTAGGAGTACACGCTAGAGAAAATAGAGATAACTTATGCTGGCCTATTAACGCAAATACACACACACACACACACACACACACACACATATATATATATATATATATATATATATATATATATATATATATATATATATATATATATATATATATATATGTATATATATATACATGCATATATATATATATATATATATATATATATATATATATATATATATATATATATATATATATATATATATATATACATATATCAAAAGAAATATTTCATTGGTATCATCATCACATCATCATCATCTACGCCTATAGAAACAAAGGGACTCGGTTAGATTTCGCCATCATATAAGGGATATTTAAGGAGGGCTACGTAGCTTAGGCATTTCATTTAGTGACACTGAAGGATCAGCGATACATTACCTTACTTTTATATAATAAAAATACTTCTGATGTCAACAGAACATTCAAGAAATATATTTATTTTTTTAAGAGCGAAAAAGACCATCCATGAATTCATCCTTATAAGTGACCAAAACTCTGCCCATTGTACATAAAACATATACAAATTTCAATGCAAAATATCATTCTTGTAAGAAATTTAAGGAAAGACTTGTATTGAAGTAAAACTTCAATAGAAGAATTTCCTTAAATTCACTGTAGCAGTGAGCTGTAGCGCTCTTTTTTCTAAATCTTAATTCTTAGAACTTTCATTCGTTTTGAAAGTATTACTAAGCAAGGCATTTTCTCTTTATTATTATTATTGTTATTATTATTATTATTATTATTATTATTATTATTATTATTATTATTATTATTATTATTATTATTATTATTATTATTATTATTATTACTGACTACAGCTATGTGCAATTTCTGTATTTGCAATAAAAGCCCAGTAACTCATTTTGAATTACTCTTGCGTTCATGGTGAATGTTTTTCCTATTCAAGTATATATATATATATATATATATATATATATATATATATATATATATATATATATATATATATATATATATATATATATATATATATATATATATATATATATATATTACTTATTTCTGAAGGATGTATATTGATTTTTTATGTAATTTGGTAAAGAGAGAGATATAGTACTAATCAAAGGAATAATGTGCATCAATTTTTTTGTTTAAAATGTTCCTTATTTTTTCATGAAGCAACTAATTTGGAAATTATCATTATGAAAATAATGCTAAACGAGTTTAGGATTAGTAAGGCAAACTTAATTTTAAATATGAAGAAACAGGTTTGATAAAGATAGGTCTTTAAATGACTAAGATGGACCATCTGATGATAAAAAATCTTGGGAAAATTTGGAATATTTAAAAGAATCCAAATATCATGCTCATAAACTCTAATTGATCTATTTCAAGATGGATAAAGAAGGCAAAATGTGTAATTTCTGAGAAGAAGCTGTTTAATGCTATAAGACATATTATGGATCGATGAATACATGAATTATAAGGATGAATATTCATTTACACACAAAAAAAGGGGATGAATATAAAGATGGAGATATTTATAAATGTAGGCGAAAAAGAGAAAAAGTATTTTTTCATCCTTTTGTTATGCAAAGCAGTGCGGTGAGAATATCAAAAGTCATGAATACATGATGTTATTCAGTGACTCTGCCGTGTCTCTGCATTCACTGGTACATCTCTGCTCTTTGTTATTGATCCTCTGTATTTTGAAATGGTACCAAAATGAAAATCAAGTTTTATATGAAGTTTACAAACAGAGGTAAAAAATATATTTTTCTGACCTCTCTGCTATTGACATCAAAAGATTATCATGAAGCTGGGAAAGCAATATAAGACCTTTACCGTTTCCAATGCGCTACATAAGTAGCCTACAATACGATTAGGCCTTTTTTTTCCAAACCTAGACATCTCAATTAACAATCTGACCCTTCTATGTTATGTATAGATTACCTATGGGAAGTAAATCCAAAAGTTCCACGAAATTCCGATGAACGTTTTTAAGGTTATTGAAATAAAATGGAGGCCTTATTGGATTTACTTCATCCTCTTAGTATTTCATTGATAAAGACTGAGTTTCTGGGTAGAAGGATGGCCAGGGCACCACCCACCCGTTGAGATACTACCGCTAGAGAGTTGGGCCTATTGACTGGTCAAACAGTACTATATTGGATCCATCGCTCTCATTACGACCCATTTTGTTTTTGCCTACACATACGCAGAATAGTCTGGCCTATTCTTTCCACATTCTCCTCTGTCGTCATACACCTGACAACACAGATTACCAAACAATTCTTCTTCGCACAAGGGGTTAACTGCTGCACTGTAATATTTTAGTGACCACTTTCCTCTCGGTAATGGTAGAAGAGATTCCAGATATGGTAAAAAGCTCTTCTAAAAGAAGGACACTCCAGAATGAAATCATTGTTCTCTAGCCTTTGGTAGTACCATAGCCTCTGTACTATGCCCTTCCTCTCTATTGGATTAGAGTTCTCATCTTGTTTGCGTGTATACTCGAGTACTCTGTTCTATGTTATTTCTCTTCGTCGTTTTTTTTTTTTTTTCAGTTTTTATAGTTTATATATGAAAGATCTAATTTAATGTTAGTGTTCTAAAAATTTCATTTGGATTGATTATTTCTTTTCATATAGATTTTTAATTTTCTTGTTCCCTTTCGTTGCAGGGTTATCTTTACTGTTGAACCATTTTGATCTTGCCGTTACTTATAAATTCTGCATGAAAACTTACATAAACCAATATATGGTTATCAAAAAAAAAAAAAAAAAAAAAAAAAAAAAAGAAATGAATGAATTAATATTTGTAGCATTTAATGATTTAGTAATTACATCATCTTACATGGATTATAAAGAATAATGAAACAGTATAATCGATGGTCTTTTTCATCTTTATAACTAATTCCGTTTTCTCTTTTGTGGGCAGTGAAATCATCATTAGCCTTATCTTCATGAATCTCATCTATTGTATTCCTGAATCTATGTATCTTTTCCTCCTCTTCTTTAAGTACTATATTTTCGTTACTACATTCACACCCTGTACAACAACCTACATGTTAGTACTCTTTAGTCCATTTCTTTCACAGTCAAAGTTATGATCACATCCAACACGTAAATTATATGTTACGATGTGAATATCCACGAAAGGAATTTTGGCGAGCTGTAGCTGATTCAAGGGGTAGCGTGAATAATTTAAATGTGTCATGGACAGGTTGTTTAACTATTGCATTCAAGTATGAATGGTACCATTTATCGTTGCTCTGTAGACTATATTACCAACATGACGTTTTCTCCAGCTTCAACTATGTCATCTGGAAAGGCCTGTGGATCATTAATAATTCTTACAATCCGTTCTCTTTTCTCAATATCGTAAAGGGAGCTTTTTTTCCATTACAATGTATCGCAGATATTGAATCACAGCCTGTGAACGAAGTAGATAACAATAAACTTATAGATATTTCTCCCATGGCCACTTGAACTTCCCTAAACTAAATATACTATTAGGGCAATATTTATTTGTTGGCATTAACATTTTGTTATGTATATAAGGCTTAGCAAGAGACATTAGTAATACTGGAAGACATGTGTCTTCCCCAACTACAACTGAATTGTGTCCTAAAATTTATTTTTAGTCCGTGAAGTATCTCCTTTGGCTTGATAAACTGCAACTAGCAGCAACCAGATTTTAGAGGCGCTTGATAAATCTTGCTATTTTATCTGAGTTTTTCTCCCCCCCCCCCCAAAAAGAAAAAAAAAACTTGCCATAATGATAAACTTGTAACCTCATTTTCTATAAGAATATCACAAGAAGCCTTTGTTTCTCGGCGTTGGATGTGCTCTTCTTCTTTAGTGTCACACAAAGTACTTTAGCATCGCATAAAATATGAGCATTTGCAAATTTCTCATATTGTGTGCAAATCTGTCTGTGTTGTAGGACACTAACAGATAACATTATGGAGAAACATACCAACCATCTAAGATATGAAGAAAAATTTTCTTAAAAATATTAGGACAATAGCAGACTATTTCCTCTTATGTATAATTAAATCATCAAACAAAGAAAGGGGATGAGCAACATCTGCACACAAAAGATACGATTTGAGATCTTCCCTCTTGGCAACACAATCATATGGAATAATTGGTTGGCATTGAAAGTAATTCGATTATGTTTGCGGAAAAAAATATCCAGTTAATTAATCAATTTATGGATGAAGTCATATCTGTCATCTCGAGACTCTGTCGAGAGTCCTTTAGCTCCACATGCTATTTGAAATAGGAAGCAGTAACTCCACTGAAGAATATACAATGTTAATCATTGTTTTGTAACTGGTATTGTTTGGGCTCATTTTGTTATAGCTAACGGTGTGGTTCAACGCCCTAGAATTAGGCCTCCCGTTGTTTTTATTGAATGCATAAGGACTTATTCAGTTGTCATAAAAGGCCATATTCCAGACCAACATTTAACAAATCTTCCCGCTGAATATCAAAATGAGATATCTCTTCTTTTTGTGTTATTTTGGTGTTTATCCTAAGCAGTTGTGGAAGATAGACTGGGGCTGATTTTTCATTATTTAGGTGGCCCGCTGCATGTATATAATTATGTCTGAAAATAATATCTGTAACATGTATTATGATAATGACCGTCCACTCAATGTATGATTCCCTCCACATTACTTTTAATGTACCGCCTATTTTCAGTATTTTTACTAAGCTGTATTTATCTGGATATGTCTTTCTAGAATTCTTAATATTTACAGAGATATACTAAGCACAAAATACGCATCGTGTCTTAAGATCAAAATCTTCCCGAATGTTATGATCCAAGTGTATTTGTCTTGCTCCGCCCTTTGGTAACGTGTATTAACGTTCCTGGACTTCGATATGTGCGGCAATGGAGGTGTTACTTTTCAAATACTCTTTCATATTGTCTCCTTTTAAACGTGTGCATTCAATTATATTATTCAACTTTTTTACATGCACAGTTTCCCCCATGACAATCATTCCCTGATGCTTGGCTCAAAATACGCTAGCCTTTTCCGTTCTCTAATTTCTCGTCTTACATCTTAATCAGTTACATATCAATTTCATGCACCTGGAATAGAAAATAAACTAGTCTGTTCACGGATACTGATCAATACTGCTTTCCATGAAATTTATTAATAATAAATACCATTATGCCATTAATCTAAAACCCTTTCTTGTCAGAAAAAGTAACCATGTTTTGCTTCACCCTTTCAATATTGTAGTTCTTACTTAAGTAAAAAACAAAAACATCACAGTGACAGTTTCACCAAAGCTATGATAGATACGAAAGGAATGACTACCATTGATAGTTAATCTGATATTGACCATTTTTACTTTTTTTCATTTAATTTCTATTTTTATTTATTTTCTTTTTTTGTAATCTAAATGGATACATTTATGACCAATTCACCCGTGACCACAACCACAAGGATTCTAAATGACCCATTTAACCTCGATTCACCACCATAAGATTTTTCTCGCAGCTGATGCGTCGAATGGTGCCTCCAAACATCTTATTAACTACTTTTCTTTTACTGCCCTCTCAAGAAGAAATTTCCGGATCTAAAAGCATGCTATCTCATACTTTTATTTCGTCTAAATTTGGACAAGAATCGAGCAACTTAAATCCTGTCTACATAATCTTTTTAAGCAAACACCGAGAAAAAGCATGAAAATCGGTCGCAATATATAGTCCTGGCTGAGAACTACCTTTTTGTTTTTGCATGTTTAATGTAGCACCACTTTTTTTCATAAAACATTAGGAGAATTTGTGTTAGGATACATTTTGCGCGAGTCTCAGAGAAAAAATCTATACGTGATTTCCCCCAACCCTCCCCCCACCCGCCCTCTCTCTCTCTCTCTCTCTCTCTCTCTCTCTCTCTCTCTCTCTCTCTCTCCTCTCTCTCTCTCTCTCTCTCCCCTTATTCAAATGCATCTAATTCCCTGAGATTCAAGATGAAAATTGTTGTAAATAAGGAGTTATTACTTGACTTATTTCTTGTTAGATGTTATAGCCCTATCTCTCTCTCTATCTCTCTCTCCTCTCTCTCTCTCTCTCTCTCTCTCTCTCTCTCTCTCTCTCTCTCTCTCTCCCCCGACTCGCACAAAGACTATTCTAACACGAACTCTCCCATAATTTCATGAAGAAGTTGTACCACATGAAACATGAGGTACAAAAAGTAAACTCTCAGTCTGAACTGTATGGTGTGACCGATATTCATGTTTTGGCTGCTTGGTTTTGTTATCACAAACTTAGCATTCTCTTGTCCTTCCTGCCTTAGGATGGGATGGAGACGACATGATATTCCTGAAAGAATTTGTCCAGGCAATTGCGGTAATGTTCAACAGGAGTCACATTTCTTCCCCAAACTTTCAGCTTGAATTTTCCACATTTTTTGATCAGGTCAGTTATCAAATGCCTTCGCTTTTGGCAGGTCTGATGCTGTTAGATAACAATAAATCTCAAAGATAGCACTCTTTATTAATTGTATTTCAGAGTAAAACATCACTTTTTACTGTACAATTGTATTGAAATTTCAAATTTAGAAAATAAATAGGAACAAAATTGTGTATGAATCTGATTTGGTAGTGAACGATCAGCTTCGTTTCACAAATATATTCAAGTTATGCGTTGTGATACATAGATTTATTAGAGTGCAGCCAGAGTCTTTGCCATGGTCTTCTGTAATCAATCTTATAATATATAAGCCAATGATTCTATATTTTATTATTCATTTATTTAGGTCATATTTAATGAAGAGATATTAAAGAAAAAGAAATTATTCGTCATCCATATAAAAATTATTTGTCTTTTTTTATCTTTGCTTTATAATTTTTCCAGCTATTATTGAATCTTGGTGATACTGAATTAGGCATTCTTAGACCATTGAACTTTGTCTTATCAATGGCCCAATGTTTCTTTATCTTACCATCTTTGGTAATCTCTCTTTACTCCATATCATTTAGTTAAGATGGTCTGATTTGACTATCTCTGTAGCAAGACACACTAAGCTGGTACGGAAGGTAATACACTTTTATCATCTAAATTTAGGTAATGGAAGCTCCTTACTGTAATCCCATGTTGTTTTATTAATTTTTTCTATGAAAATCCTTAAACACGACTCTTATCTGAAAGTAGTTCAGGTGTCTGGTGTTATTCGTTAGTTGGAAGTTACCCATATTTATGTGATTCTGGGTTACAGGCACATATGCAATCACAGGGAATGTCATAGATCATGGAGTTGTGCATTTCTTCAAGAAATTTTAAATTTAACTCATAAAAAGGATTTGTTCATGCAGTAACCTTAGGAAAAAAGGTGTACCAACTTCTGACGAGACTTCTCAGGAAAAGGGAAGAAAATGTAGACAAAAACTCATACATACGAATTCTATAAAGAGTTGATACGCCAAAGTTAATAAGCAATGTCTTTTATTACACAGCCTTACTCGAAGAACTGTTCAGTGACATTTTACCCGACATAGCTCACATGACCTTTCATTGAATATTCCATTTAATATATGGATGACAATGAATCTGTATATGGAGTTTCTTTGTCATCATGAAAGTTTTCCATGTCACTGCTAGTAGTACTTAGGCAGGTTAAGCAAAAGCAATCTAGACAAAGCACAATTTTAATTAAAATCTACATGAATGACGATGCCACAGGTCGTGCTGACAATCGACCTTGTACTGTAAATTTATGTAATGACTAAATACATGATAGACGAGATGCATGGTCTTAGGTGTTTTGTCTTTCCCTATTCAGTTCTTGAAATGTTATATCAGAAGCACACACAGCCATTATATGATTCAGGAGCACTTTCATCGATACTTAATGTGTTTATTTCTTTCATTGATACTATATGGTTACCTTAACATTTGTTCTTGCGCTAGTTTATTGTTTTTAATATTCTTATTCCATTTCCATGTCTGATTTTTTCTGTTTATCTGTTTTTGAAAAAAATTTTCCCTTTCCCATTTTACAATATCTCATTCATCCTCTTTAGTGTGCCCACATCTCTCATATTTCAAGAGATAATTCCAGTAGATTTCCATATCCTTTCAGGTCTATCTTTAAGAAAAATTTCCCTCTCATTAAGGGAAGATTTATTGGATGAAAGAACGAGATTATATCTCGATAAAATCAACTATTCTTTTCTGTGACCTGACCTATTGTTATTAGGTGTCTCCAATTCCAGGAACTCGTTAAGTCGTTTCAGAAAAACCGATAGAAAATTGAGAACTATTTTAAGAGAACAAGAATCTCTCTCTCTCTCTCTCTCTCTCTCTCTCTCTCTCTCTCTCTCTCTCTCTCTCCTCTCTCTCTCTCCCTCTCTCTCTCTCTCTCTCTCTCTCTCTAATATTCTTTAAGATATTTCAAGTATGCTTTATTCAATCTATTTTGTATTTGAAGCACTGTGTAAACACGAGAACCCCTTTCATGTGTACGAAATGGTTATGAGTATTTGAAGTTTGAAATATAATGCTCTAATCATGGGATTATTTGGAATTTGAAAGAAAATTATACACTTTTAGGATTGTAGTTTATGGTATATGGATTAGACTCTTACTCCCAACAGCACATGGTTTGTGTAATACACCCACTTGGTGTATGAACGAGTCTTAGACATATCACTTTATGAAATTGAAAATATTATCTAATTCTGAATATTTGCAATTAAAAAAACTCTTTAATAAGGTGCCCTTTGATAGAAAATTTCACCTTATGGAAAATTCAGTATTGCAAATGCGACATGAGAGTTTCAAAATCACTTGGTAATTGATATCAGCCCGCTGGTCCTTGGAAAGCATTCTTTGACTTTAATTTCATATTCAATATAAAGAAAATAATTCACCCCGTAGAATCAATTGTTGATAAATACACATATAATCAAATTATCACTCAGAGGTTTCCTTAAGTGTTTCAAATTATAAGATTACCTTGCATTTAAAGATATTGGCACCAAATAGAAATTAGAAGAAAACCCTTGACTATTAAAAGCTTGACAGCCATTAAAAATCAGTTAGAACATAATTAAAAACACCTTTCACCCTTTATATTATAGACTTTCAAAATAGTAAAAAATGCAAAAATTTAATTTTCCTTTATAATGCTTTCTCGTCAAACGGGACAGACAAATTGATATGTTTCAATAATTTTACCATTGTACCTGGAAGAGATGTTGAAATAACTTGAAAGCGTTATTATAACGGCTGTGTTGTCATATACAAGTAGAGACAAAAACACGCAAACATCCCCTCATCCCATCCACCACACACACACACACACACACACACACACACACACACTCATATATATATATATATATATATATATATATATATATATATATATATATATATATATGTATATATATATAAATATATATATACATACATATATATATATATATATATATATATATATATATATATATATATATATATATATATATATTAATATATACATATATATATATATATATATATTTATATATATAAACATATATATATATATATATATATAATATATATATATATATATACATATATATATATATATATATATATATATATATATATATATATACATATATATGTATATATATATATATATATATATATATATATATATTATATATATATATATATATATATAATATATATATATATATATATGTGTGTGTGTGTGTGTGTGTGTGTGTGTGTGGGTGTGTGTAATCGTGATTTTACTTTCTATCTTACTTCCCAGTTATTTTATTGCTATCTTCATTCCTTGTCATTTTATGTTTTATTTTTTTTTGCTCCATTTGCTAATTTTGAATGTTATTTAAAAAAATCTAGTTCGTATTACTTTACTCCCTACTGCCAATTTTTGTTTCATCCTTTTCTTGATTTTCCCCAATTTGTGTATTTCCCATTTTAATTTTCTTTTCCCATTATCCTTATGTTGATTATTTTTCTTTGGATCTCTTCCAATCGTTCCTTATTTGTCTGTATGCGCTCCCCTCTTCTCATTTCTTTACTTTATCCTTCTTCAAAACCACATTTGATATTTATATACAATTTTTAAAAAATCACTATATCTAAAGATAACATAGAAACAATTTATGTAAGTAAATTATGGAAACGTAAATCTCCCACTTCTTTCTATTTCTCTCCCTGTTCCTCTCGATTACTTTTCAGAATATGCTTATACTGTTTTGCAACCAGAAAATGCCATGCCTCATTGTGGAACTGAATTATAGGTTCAACATGAGAGAGAGAGAGAGAGAGAGAGAGAGAGAGAGAGAGAGAGAGAGAGAGAGAGAGAGAGAGAGAGAGAGGAGAGAGAGAGAGAGAGGGTAGGGGGCAACTGAATCGTCCCATTAGAATATTTAGTGGTGCATTAGCGAAGGATTCGTATATACCTTCGCTATGAGAGATTTAGATATTGAGTGACAGCATTAGGGTGCGTTGTCAAAGGTATATCGGGGGAAGGGGTTGGGGATGCAGACTTGGGGTGGGGGGAGATACCAAACATAGGGTTCCATTAGTTTTTTTCGTCGTCGCTAACGGACGGAGGTAATGGGGGCAAAACAGCTTCTTGACATGCCAGGAAGAGCGGAATTCTTTTTAAAAAATGGATGAAACAATTTTTTTCGCTGTTATTGCGATGCGATACATAATAATTGTGCAATACTGTCTCTCTGCCTGTCAGCGTGTTTGTTTATAGATTCACAAAGATGTTGGCTAAATATCTACTTTTTTTCCCAACCTACAAGCAAATGTCCTGTCGTCTCCAGTCCCCTTCCGCTACCCCCTAATATCTATAGATTCCAGAATTTCAGGGTTTAGAAGAGTTTGGTTGTTAGGGGGGAAGGCAACGGGTGGGGGGAAGGACGACGGCGGGCAGGGGATGTACTTGTTTGAGCTGTAAGGGGTGTGATGGTAGGGCAACCACGAAAAATTATGGATGAACTTAAATTCAGTATAATTTCTCCAGATCATAATTCTATCATTATAATGATTCTAACTTATAATTAAATGGCAAATTTGTTGTGTTATTTGCTATGCCATTCTCACGAACAACTTGTTGACAAAAATAATCGATGTTCAGTTTGGAAATATATTATGACCCGACTGAAAAATATTTCTTAAACACAAGTTAGGAGTCCTCTCTCTCTCTCTCTCTCTCTCTCTCTCTCTCTCTCTCTCTCTCTCTCTCTCTCTCTCTCTCTCTCTCTCTCTCTCTCTCCCTCTCTCTCTCTCTTCCAATATATATATATATATATATATATATATATATATATATATATATATATATATATATATATATATATATACATATATAGATATATATATATATACTGATACACACATATATATATATATATATATTATATATATATATATATATATATATATATATACAGTATATAAATATCTATATGTATATATGTATGTATATATATATACATATATATATATATATATATATATATATATATATATATATATATATATGTATATATAGTATATGAATATCTATATGTATTATATATATATATATATATATATATATATATATATATATATATATATAAATATATTTGTATATACAAATATATATATACGTATATATATGTGTATTTATGTATATTTATATATATATATATATATATATATATATATATATATATATATATATATATATATATAAATATATATATGAATATATATCACAACCATACGTGATTTCAATCAATGTAAATATCACCCACGAATGGCATCTAATACCGAATTCTATCTTGGGAATATACATCCACTGTATATTCCCATAAAATGAATTCTAAGTGGATGTATATTCCCAAGATAGAATTCGGTATTAGATGCCATTCGTGGGTGATATATATATATATATATATATATATATATATATATATATATATATATATATATATATATATATATATATATATATATATATATATATTATATATACATATATAGATATATATACATATATATACATACATATGTATATATATATATATATATATATATATATATATATATATATATATATATATATATATATATATATATATATATATATATATATAAAGAGTGGGATTCTAGATGGGAAAAATGTGGGGTAGTCAGATTGGGTTTTTTTAGAGTGGTTACGAGAAAAGGAGTCATTTTGTTCTAAAGTAATTCAATACCGATTTTATCAGTATCATAATTTTTTTTTAGTAGTGATTCTAAATTATAATTACGTTTTATAGACCCATATGTTGTGTTATTCGATATAATATCCCAACAGAAATGTTATTCGATAAAATAATAAATTTTAGAATAATTTGTAAATTTTGGTCTGACTGAAAAACTTTACTCATACACAATTCATAAATCCATTTGCAATTCATTTTCTCAAGATAACATATCAATAATTGGTTTGAAACAATTCAGCATATATGAACAAGTATTTCAGGGAAGACATGTTTGTGTGGGAAGTCAATCATCTTAGACCAATAATATTGCAAAATAATAATCTTCATATTACTTTATATATTCTCCTAGCTTACAATATGTAATTTCAGTTAAAAGTATTCAGAGCATTTTTTTGGTCTCGTTAAGTAATTTCTTTTCTTTTTCTAAAGATACGGTTTACATTAAGGTAAGAAAGTGTGTCACCACAAATGAATTCTACTGTAGTTTGTAGGTTCTATAGACAGGTCACTTAATGCTTGAAATATTGCATGACAGAATCTTTAAGTATTCTCTGTTACTGACTGTTACTCTTACTGACTACATGTTAATAATAATGAGACAAATTGGGAGAAAGCTGAGCAGATTGGGATGCCTTCATTCTCTTATACAACATGCAATATTATCTTAATTGGTAGGATCTCTCTCTCTCTCTCTCTCTCTCTCTCTCTCTCTCTCTCTCTCTCTCTCTCTCTCTCTCTCTCTCTCTCTCTCTCTCAGATGTTGACTTAAGTAATGCAATGGTATTTTCTGTGTGGGTTTCTTTAATGAACAAGTGATCCGCTAAACTGATCGCATTGTTTGCGTGAAACAAGCATTCGGTGATTGGTTAACTCATAAAACCGTAGTTGATGGCTAGTGTAAAGTTTGGGAGAGAGCCAACGGAAATAAAGAATGACTGCTTATACATGTTGAATTGTTACAAACCAATTGTCGAGATGCTGTCTTAAGAAAAGGAATTGTTAACGGACTCGTGAGATGTGTATGCGTAAGGTCTTTCAGTTTGGACAGAATTTTCAAACTATTCCAAAATCCATTAACCTAGCCAGTAACTTTTTTGTTAGAATGTTATATCGAATAACACAACAAAAGCATCTATTCAACGTGACTATAATTTGGAATTATTGCAAAAAATGCTATGATCCTGATGAATAAATATTGAATAGGGAGACGAAGTCATGACGTCAGTTACTATGGTAACGGTTCCCCTACAGTTAAACACTGTTCGGAAATATCCTCGTGCGGGTTGGCTGCTGCAGTTGATTTCTACTCTGATGGCAAAAATACACAAAAAAAGAACACTACAATTCAGATGATAAACTGTTCTCTTCCTATTCAAACGAGAAACTGACTAGAAAAGACAAGTTAGAGAGTGGCTGTGTCCGACATTGGCTCCATATTACTTTCAAACAAAATGCTTCCTTCCCTGTAACAGCTCTAACGCCTACTCTGACCTACCCTATACTTTACGCTTTAAGAATCACACTCTTTCGATATATATATATATATATATATATATATATATATATATATATATATATATATATATATATATATATATATATATATATATACTGTATATTCACACACACACACACACACACACATATATATATATATATATATATATATATATATATATATATATATATATATATATATATATACTGTATATTCACACACACACACACACACACATATATATATATATATATATATATATATATATATATATATATATATATATATATATATATCATCTCCTCCAACGCCTATTGATCGAAAGGACCTCTGTTAGATTTCACCAGTCGTCTCTATCTTGAGCTTTTAAATCAATACGTCTCCATTCATCATCTCATACTTCACGTTTCATAGTCCTCAGCCATGAAGGTCTAGGTATTCCAACTCTCCCAGTGCCTTATGGAGACCAGTTGAAAGTTTGGTGAATTTATCTGTCTTGGGGAGTGCGAAGAACATGCCCAAACTATCTCCATCTATCTGATAGATGGAGTGAATGAGAGCATGGTTAGTGATAGATTTTATCACTAACCATGCTCTCATTCACTCCCAATATTCTTCTGAAGGTTTTGCTCTCAAATCTACAATATCTGTTGGTTATTGTTTCATTGTTATACCACCACTCATGTCCATTCGGTAACACCAATCTCACTAGACTGATATATTGCCTGATTTTTATGTGTAATTGCAGGCGATTTGATTTCCAAATTTTACTTAACCTAGACATTGTCTGATTTTCTTTTTTCAATCTTTCATTAAACTCAAATTCTAAAGATCCTGTATAAGTGATCATAGTTCTTAAATTTTTAAATGATTCCACCTCATGATTCCTTGCTCCTTCCACTATTTCACCTCCCATTGCATATTCCATTCTCCTCATCTCTGTCTTTCTTCTATTTATCCTGAGCCAAACTTCACGAGATATTTCATGCATTCTGGTAAGCAGGTTTTGTAAGTCCCGTGGTATACTTCTAATAAAGATAATGTCATCGGCATACTCTAGGTTAGCTAATTTCCTGTTACCTATCCAGTCCAATCCTTCTCAACCATCCCTAACTGTTCTATGCATTACAAAATCCACGGGGAGGATAAACAACATAGGTAATAACACATTCCCTTGGATTACTCTACTGTTCACTGGAAATTCATTTGATAAGACTCTAGTAACATTAACTTTGCACTTGCTATGCACATGGATATATTTAAATCAAATTTACATATTTAAGAGAAACTCCATAATAATGTAGGGCTCTCCATAAAACTGACCGGTGCACACTATCAAAGTCTTTCTGGTAGTCCACAAATGCCAACAAAAGTGGATTTCTATTTCCTACACATTGATATGACACATTTCTTAAAATAAAATTTTGATCAGTATAACTTCTACCTTTACGAAATCCTGCTTGTTAATCTCAGCTTTTCATCAGTCTTTCTCTCTAGTCTCTTTAGAATGAGCATACTGTATATATCCATGAGTACTGACGTAAGTGTTGTCTCTAAAATTATTGCCTTCAGTCAGATCACCTTTAATTGCCATTTTCACCAACACTTCTAGCTCCCATTCTACAAAATAGTCTTTTTAGTATTCTGGGAGTCACATCATTTTCGATCAATATCATCTCAGTAATAATCACATCGTATTCAGGCACTTTCCATATCTTTAGCTTTTAAATGACAACTTCGACTTCAAACTCACTGAATTCATTCATGGGCACATCAAGGTCTCCCTCAACTTTAGGTATAACAATCAACTTATTTTCTTCATATCCTCTATCCATGACCTCACTAAAGTGTTCCATTCAACGTTGCCTTTCTTCACCTTTTGTTGTTATAACATATCCATCCCTCTTTTTAAAAGGTATATGCTTTTTTCTTTGCCCCCAGTAGATATTTTATTAATAATTCAATTAGCAATTCTTACACCATAGCCTCAGATTGTATTCATAACTTCGTCAGCCTCATCTGCTTTCCTGTTTAGGTACTCTCTCCAGTCATGCATGGCTTTTCTTTTTACTTCACCATCAATACTGGAATCTTTAGCATGCTCTATCTGGTAATTTACATTACATTCTTAAAAATTTTCAATAATCAATTACTGTCTTTGTCGCTTTTTCATAGTATCCCAATTAACATTTGATATATATATATATATATATATATATATATATATATATATATATATATATATATATATATATATATATATATATATATATATATATATATATATATATATATATGGGGAGAGAGAGAGAGAGAGAGAGAGAGAGAGAGAGAGAGAGAGAGAGAGAGAGAGAGAGAGAGAGAGAGGACTCCTAGCTTGTGTTTACGAAAGATTTTTCAGTCGGGTCATAATATATTTCCAAACTAAACATCGATTCTTTTTGTCAACAAGTTGTTCGTGAGAATGGCATAGCAAATAACACAAAAAATATACCATATAATTGTAAGTTAGAATCATTATATTGATAGAATTATGATCTGGAGAAATTATACTGAATTTAATTTCATTCATAATTTTTCGTGGTTGCCCTACCATCACACCCCTTACAGCTCAGACAAGTACTTCCCCGGCCCACCGGCGTCCTTCCCCCATCCGTTGCCCTCCCCCCTAATAACCAAACTTTTCTACACCTGAAATTCTGGAATCTATAGATATTAGGGGTAGCAGAAGGGGACTGGAGACGACAGGATATTTGCTTTTGACTGTACATATAAGAATCGGACATGCCCTTCCACTCTCGTCTGTTTATGGTCTTTCTGTGCCAGTCCACTCTGGAAAACTTTCTTGTTCGTCATTCCATTGTCTTCTCTTCCTTCCCTTCTTCTCCAATCATTAGGAACCTATTCTGTTATTCTTCAAATCCATCTATTATCTGTCATTCTCATCATATGTTCTCTCAATGTCCATTTCTATTCCTTACATTTTCTTAGAATATCCCCTATTTTAGCTTGCTCTCATATCTATATTAATCTTTTTTGTCTCACAGTGATATTCCTACCATTATTCTTTCCAAAGCTCTTTGAGTTGTAACTAGCTTATGTTGTCAGGCTTTATCAAGGCTCTAATTTTCTGATTTATTAGTTAATACTTATAAGACCATCTCATTAGATACTTTTCTTTTTAGAGTAAGTGGAATTTACTTTTCATAATCTCATATATTATTTATTTTACTAAAAGCTCTCATTTCCATGTTTATCATTATCTTAATTTCGGTCCTGTGTCCTTGGGAAACATTTACTGTCTTTCCTATGTACGTAGTTGTTCCTTTGATAACTATTACTCGTTATCTCTCAGCGATTCATTGAACATTATCTTAGTTTTACTCATACATTCAGTCCTACATTTTCTCTACCTATTCAGGTCTTCAATCATCTTTTGCATTTCTTCTATGATTTACTACACAGAGCTATATCATCTGCAAATCTTAAGTTGTTCAGGTATATCCCATTCATAATAATTCCTACATTTTCGTAATTTATATTTTTAAAAACTTGTTTTAGGCATGCTGTGAATAATTTAGTAGAGATGAGATCCTCCCTGTGTAACTCCTTTCTCAATCGTAATTTACACACTATTTTTATGAAGTTTTAGGATTGGTGTACTTTCTGTATAGATATGTTCAAGTGTTCTAACATAAGATTCATTAATCCTTGTCTTTGAAAGGTTTTCATTACTGCTGAAGTTTCAACAGATTCAAAAGCTTTCTCATAGTCTATAAATGTCATACATAGTGGATTGTCATACTCTGTTGATTTTTCCATTACCTGGTTAATTGAATGGATACGGTCAGTTGTTGAATACCCACTTCTAAACCCTGCCTGCTCTCTTGGCCAATTTAAATTAAGTCTAGCTGTTTTTCTAATCACCCTAATAGGATCTTTGTAAATATGTGATACACTACAGAGAATAAACTTAGTGAGCGGTAATTTTTCAGGTATTTTGTGTCTTCCTATATATATATATATATATATATATATATATATATATATATATATATATATATATATATATATATATATATATATATATATGTGTGTGTGTGTGTGTGTGTGTGTGTATGCGTGTGTGTGTGTGTGTGTGTGTATGAGTGTACATTTTTCATCATATGCATCTATCCTCCTTACATCATTCTAGGTTCTAGTAAGTCCTTACGAGTGATATTTCTAGTTCCTGCTAATGGGTAGATTAACTGGTGGAGAGTAGGTCGGGAGTAATTTAATGTACCACTTAGTAAGGAGCCACACTGGCTAGTGGTGCTATAGATCAACTATGTGATGGCTTGCTGACCTTAGGATCTCTGCTAAAATCACATTTTATTAGGTATAATAGCTTAATGATAAGAGCCTGCAGTGTATGTGTAATAATCATATATTACATGTTTAAAACACATGACGTAATACGTCATTGTGGAAGTAGAAGCTAGTGTGAGAAGTGCTGTAGTCAGATCATAGCCGGATGCAAATAGCATATCTCAGCAATGTAACATTTTTATGAAGAATAAACACAAATACGAACCGTGAGAAAGAGTTGTGCCGCCACCGGATGCAGGTGTCTTTCTATACTAATGTTTAGTTTACATTATGTGTTTAAATGCTGAAATAACTAACTATACGATATCTGTGATATCGATATTTTAGCTAGTTCTTATCAATACATCATATGGAATGGTCATCCGACCAAACCAGCTATACTCCTGTGATGGAGATGTTAACACTGTTGTTTTTAAAGAATAAACCATTTTAAAGTTAACTTGATTGACTTTACTTGAAGATGTAACATCCCAACTAACATACTCAATGTGTGTTAACAACAGTAGCACACTAATATATGCATAATAGCATTTTGAATTATCTTTTTCATGCATAATATACAATCAATAACACTTTGCTATACTCAATTTCAATTGAATTTTGACATTAGTTTCAATTATTGACCCAAATGTGTTGCATTATTGTGACATTTTTAATGGTATACTAGGGATCATGCACCAATCATTATAACCACCAACTATGGTGCCCTTTTACAAAGATTACCACGATGAAATCTTGACAAGGCGGACTAGGTTAAATTTCATGAGCAAAGTGAAATCGAGGGGAGTGGAGAACAGTTTGAAAGTGTTGATGATGCCATAGATTTACTGAATGGAACTCTTCATACAGCAGGAGTTAATTCAATTCCCAAAACAACAGGGTTATTCAAACAATGACCCGTCCTATGGTGATCTTTAGAACTAACTGGCCTGGACAGAGCCACAAGAAGGTCATTAACTCGCTTGCACAGACACCGTACCGAGGAGAATTTAATTATATACAAGAAATGTACAGCACAGTTCCGTCATGCCATGAAAGAAGCTAGGCGTCAATCTTGGGTATCTTTTTTTTTCCTATTTTAACAGCAGAACACCACCATCTTCTGTATGGAGGAAAATAAAAAAAATAGCAGGCAAATCCACCCTCAACTCACCATCAGTATTGAAGGTAAATGGTCAGTATATGAATGAAGCAAATGAGGTTAGCAATGCTGCGGCTGATCATTTTTCAAATGTATCATGCAAGTGTGAAGCAGATCCTGGCCATCAATATAGGAGCATTGAAGTAAAGAAAATTTTAAATTTTGCAACAGGAAGGGAAGAGTCATACAATTCTCCTATTACTGAGAGAGAATTTGACTCTGCACTTGCTACTTGTAATGATACAGCCCCTGGACCCGATGGAATTCCATATGCAATGAATAAACATGTACTTGTTAATACAAAGTTATTTATTTTAAGCATAATCAATAGAATATGGCATGATCATAGTTATCCAAGTGTTTGGGAACTAACCATTATTTTAGCATTTTTAAAACCCGGTAAGGATAAGTTCTTAGCAGCAAACTACTGACCTATTGCCCTGATATCTTGTTTATGTAAGATCATGAATAAGATGATCAATGGAAGCCTGGTGTGGTACCTGGAGAAGAAAGGCATTTTATCACTTATCTAGTGTGGATTTAGGAAAATGGAGTCAACGACAGATGTGTTGCTACGACTTGAGTCCTCTATTTGTGAAGCCTTTGCTTCCAAACAGCACCATGTAACAGTATTTTTTGACTTCGAGAAGGCATATGATACTACATGGAGATATGGTATACTTAAAACTATTCATAATCTAGGACTGAGAGGAGAGCTACCATTGTTCATGTAATCATTAGTTTCACATAGAATTTTTCAACTTGGAATAGGTGAAACTTTGTCAGAGAGGAAATGTCAGGAAGAGGGAGTCCTTTAGGGTAGTGTGCTGAGTGTAACCCTATTTATTTGCACTGGCCATAAATGGAATATCATCTGTCATTCCTAAGGATATTCTCTCAATGCTATTTGTAGATGATCTCTCTATATCATTTGCTTGAGCTAGATTGGCAATGGTTGACAGAAAATTGCATCTCTCAATCGACAAAATAATTCAATGTGCTGATGTGAATGGATTTAAGTTTTCGACAAGTAAAACTGTTGTTGTCCATTTCTGAAGTATTCCGGGAGTACATCCAGACCCGGATATGTACATCAGAGGTTAATGTCTCCCATGTGTAAGTGAAACTAGATTTCTATGATTGATCTTTGATTGTAGGCTTACATAGGTTCCTCACCTGAAAGCCTTAGAAGTAAAATGTCTTGAGGCTGAATTTATTAAAAGTTTTATCCTATACATAATGGGGGGCAGACCATAAAACATTAAAAATTATACAAGGCCTTAATTTTTTTTTCAAAAATTAGTTATGGGTGTGAAATATACTTCTCAGCCATCCCAAGCCAATTAAAAGTTTTAGAGTCTATACACCATGCTGGTATCACATTGACCACAGGAGCCTTTAGAACCTTGCCTATGCCAAGCCTCCTTGTTGACACTGGAGAACTGCCTTTAGACCTTTATTGGAAGTCTTTTATTGTTCGGTATTGGTTTAGGTTTCAAACACTTCCTAATTATTTAGCCTATCTAACTGTAAACCTTTTAAGGCATTCTAGATATTTTGAGTTATACCCAAAATCCTTAACCTTATGGTTTACGTGTAAAAACTTTAGTGGACAGTTTAGATATAAGTAGAAATAAAGTGTTCCCATATAGGATATCATCAACCCCTCCATAGATTTACTAGATATATCTTTGTTTAAATATTCTATTGCTATAAAAAAAGAACACGACTAACTACGAAGCCAGGTTGCTCTTTATGGAACATGTTGAAGAACACATGGAATCAACTTTTATATATACTGATGGCTGCAAGTCTAATGCTGGCGTTAGATTTGGAGTATATAGTAGTGCTATTAATTGTAGAGGTGCATTTCCTCTAGCATCCTCTATATTTACTGCAGAAATATATGGCACACTAACTGCTATTGAGAAAATAGCGATACGAGACGAGGGCAATTTTACTATTTTTAGTGATGCAAGAAGTGTCCTACAAGCTTTAGAAGTTTTTGATTAAAAAAATCCTTTAGTTCCCAAGATTTTAGAGTGGCTTTTAATTATTGGTATGCAAGGTTCGATTTTGCTGGGTTCTGGCACACGTAGGTGTGTTTGGAAATGAGAAAACAGATTCACTAGCAAAGAATGCTGCAGCTGAGTTGGTACTTAGAAGGTTATCTATTCCCAGTAATGATTTTTTTACTTACAGTTAAGAATTTTATTTATAATAATTGGCAACAGCATTGGGATAGCTTACATGAAGATAAGATGAGAGAAATGAGTAATGTTATATCCCCTTGGAGGTATAACAGGAGACCCCGAAAGTGGGAGACTACTCTTTGTCGTCTAAGCATGGGTCATTCTCAGATAACACATGAGTTTTTGCTGGGTGGCCAACATCAAGCATATTGTGACGACTGTTTGGTACCATTGACAGTGAGGCATTTGTTGACCGAATGCCCCACATATTGTAGTGAAAAAAATAGATATCTATTTGAGGCTCGAGGTGAGGATAGCATGTTTATCCTTGCCAAAATTCTCGGACATGATGTGTCCTACCATGATAGCAGTATTTTTATCTTTATTTCAGAAGCAGATCTTCTAAAAGATATTCAACCTTTAAAATGATATCTTTGCTTTTATGGTTTTATTAGAATATCCTTTTTTTTTTTTTTTTTTTTTTTTTTTTTTTTTTTTTTTTTTTTTTTTTTTACAATAAACGATATCGGTTTCAATGACTTTAGATGTCAGGATGTCAGAAAACCTCAGATCAATCAATCAATCAATCAATGCTCGTATGAGAGTAAACTTCTTGTTCCTCAACTTTATGATTATTTGATACAATCAGTGTTGATATTATTGTTTATTTGTAGTAGCATTTTTTTTCATTATTGAGAGCAAGGTCTATAGATAGAGAGGTCTTCTCAATCCTGACCCAAAATATGACACTCTGCACAGGTACAGACTGTGATGTAGGGCCGACATATGGGTAAAACCTTGACCAATTCTACTCAAGGATACCACAGGTCGGTTACCCCCTCGCCCAGATGCTTCTCATATGCTGTATTGGCAAAACTAAAAATTTTACTTTCAAAGAATTCCTAAAGACATCAGCATAAGGAAAACATGAATTACCTATGGAAACAAGAAAATCACATTAATGAAGAAAATGCTGATATAATTTATATTTAATATCCAGGATATTTCAGGTTTCCTATTTCAATAAAATAGTTTAAACTAATTATTGTGTTTCTATTCCTTTTATCCTTTACGATGCGAAATAATAATAGATTTGAATTAATAGCCTACTTATCGCATTATGTAAATCGAGCATTTTCTACCTACAGACCTAATATCTATATTTCATTCTATATGAGTGCTTGATAACTGAAACCATAAAAAATCAACAATGCATTTTCACCAGTTTAATTTTTACTTTTTAATTGTCCGTTAGTCACTAAAATTATTTGAAATATAGCGTATCCCTTAAATTGGCCAATTCAAAGGAACTTTGCAACATGCGATTGCCTCCCTACTGTAGTTGCTAGATGTTGCTCTCTAGGTTGACCATTTGTTAAAAATTCTGAATTATGAGTACCATGAGTGTAGGGATTCCACCCCCCCTCTCTCTCTCTCTCTCTCTCTCTCTCTCTCTCTCTCTCTCTCTCTCTCACTCTCTCTCTCTCTCTCTCTCTCTCTTTCTATCTCACTCCTCCATGTACTATTTCAGCTCTTTTGATAGCCATGCGAATGCTCATGTCTCATTCTCCTTTAGTTTTAGTATAAATTTCTTAAGCATGGTTTGGGAGACTCCTATCTTGAATTATAGCCTGACTATTCTCAACACAGTTCGGATCTCTTTCCTTTCTCTCACCTACTTTTATTCTTTTCGGTTATAGGCCAATTTGTGTAAGAGAACTGCTGGTAAAACATTTTCGATAAACAAAAAAAAAAAAAAAAAAAAAAAATACGTTTATCATCTGTGTTATCAAAATATAGCTCTTAATATGACTTAACTTTGCAAAGTTGAAGATTATTGAATTATCTAAACTATTGAAGGTCAGACTATTACTAATTCTCAATCATTGATAATGAATTTGGATTATCAATTGCATTCATCATTTATCTTTCGCTATTTGAATGATACAGGGGTTTATAATCTCGTTTTGTGAATGAGGGGAAGTAAATTTAATTAAGACAAATAAGCTAGATAAGAAGGAAGTGCAAAAATTATATAATTGAAATTGCATGACATCTTGGCTAAGATTAGAATGACGTAAAGGTTGCTTAACTGAAATAAATTCAAATTTTTCTTCCGATAGATGAATTGTGGAACATCTAGCGCCGAAGGACGCTCCTTTGATGACCACTGTGGCCTTCATTTCAGATATTATTGGAAATTCCATTGGTGTGGAATTGCATCGAGTCTTTTGATGAAGTCAGGGATCAGAAAAGGATGACATGTCCTCAACTTCGGAAAAAGATCATCAGTTTGCATTGTGTGATAAAATGGTCTTGCTCATATGTGGACGTTATAGTCGAGTACAGATATGAAAAAAAAAAAAAACCTTGAACCCACAAAAAAATTCATAGAAAAGGTTTTTCAACTGATTCTAGTACTATTTAATGTGGAGAGTGACATAATAAAAGTCTACTAAGCTTTCTGAGCGCCCACGCAAATCAATTTCTTATTATTTCCTTTAGAATGATAATTATGATATCTATAGGTTTTAAGAGTAGAGGAATGCAATTATATAAGATCAAAATCACTGTTTATATATTCTACACTCTTTCTTTTCAGGTATCAACCTGTGTGTCACTGACGTCTAACCTCAAATATGCCCAAAATGAGTGACACTCATGTCTATCCTTAAAAATGCCCAATCTGCAAGAAAGGAATAGAGAGCCAGGATGATGTAGTTCAAATTCGTGAAATGGGTGCCAGTGGAATCAATGAAGCAAGTGCTAAAAGAAATGACACCGTGATTGTGACAGCTGGTTGCGTAGTTCATTAAAATTATCGTAAGCTCTACATATACCCACATAACATAAATTCATTAAACAATTACAAAAGTGGCCGGGCATTCACCGTACTATTTGGTAGCAAATCTGTGGAACTAAAGTTACATTTAATTAACACCTCAGATTCCAGACTTGTGAAGACAGATCATTTTGTTAAAACAATATTGCAGTGTTGTAGTGACCGTTCGCATGGCTAAGTTGTTGCGGTGGAAGGTCGAATTGAGTACTATAATTGTGACTTAAATGCAGCCGACTATGTATATCACCACTCCTGGGATAGGAACTTTAGATCCAGGCGGGATATTCCCCATAGGCTTAAGGTGGAGCCAAATACAAAACAAAGAAAATCAGGACGACCCAAAAATGAAGACCAAGATCAGGCCTTTTTGAAAATGTACTCTTATCCTTAAGCTAATGTAGAGGAACAATTGACAGTGTCTACCATAAGGGATAAAATGAAAGAATGTCTTTACAGTGAAGATTCCTTTCCGTATGGCGATATGTACCTTAAACAAAAATTGAGAGAGCATTATGAGGACTTGATATATATAATAGAAGGAGAAGGCCAAAATGATATTGTTATAATGAGAGAAACAAGTTCTTGCATCCTTCGGTCATATTTCCGACGTGTGATAGGAATCTCAAAAGAGAAGAATTAGCGAAACTGCTGCTAGATTTATCAAAAGTTAAATACAAAAACTGAAGTTCCCTCTGTTACAGACCAATATCCAGGTATAGATATGCTAAAATTTCAAATTGCTTAGAATTATCTTCCAGACAGTCTTTATACAATACTGGATATTTTGTTTGTGGGGAAAGATAAGAGCCAAAAGGTTGCATGGGTTGGACAGGAAATCATTCAGGCAGTACGTCTTCGAACTGTTCTATCCCTAATACAGATAGGTATTGCCTCACAACCTCATCATTTCTATCGTTCAAGGCTCCTTATAGATAATTTGTATAAGATGGGATTTGGCTCATCATATAGAAAAATCCTGAGATTTGAAAAGAATACTGCCGACACTGCTGCTATAGATATTTTAGTTGAGGGTATTGATGCATGAGGTATGACTGTTCTGTTTTCTGCTGAAAACTTTGATCAAAATGATCTTCCAATCGATGGTAGGGGCTCCTTCCATGGGATGGGGATAATTGCTGCCTAGACTCCAGGTCAAAAATGAAGACTGGCCATTCCACAAAATACTGTTTCAGAACTTAAATATGTAAGGAAAACAAGGATTGACGTAGTGGACTATCGCTTTCCTAACCATGCCTACCATAAGGTAGTGTTTAAAGAAATAACAAAATAAGCACAAAATACGATCAAACATTGGATATTTCATGGAAACTATCAGTGTGGGTTAAAATGGAAACTCCAAACTGGTCTGGTATGATGCATATAATTTATCAGGGGTTACAAGCTGCCTGGTTAATCCTCAATTATGTATCTGCTCATGATTAAGTTGTACTCGGGTGAAGAGAGCTTCCTTTTGTCCACGCTGGAATTTATTCATAAGCAAGAAGCATCACATGGTATCACACCCATAATAACATTTGACCAGCCCCTGTACTGGAAAGGAAGTGAGATCATTGTTGAATGCACATCAGAATAGCCATTTGAAGGAAATAGTTCTCTTGTTAGATTTCTTTTACACTCTATTGAACTTGTTGGGTGCAATTGGAGCCATCATGAATGGTACAGGCCTAAAAGACATTCATTCTGCAGGTATATGGTGAAAACTCAGTAGATCATAATTATGATGACAGGGAAATCTGAATAAAGAGCTATCCGTAGTCATCTGCTTACAAACATATTACTGAACCACATAATTGTTGCAGATCTAATTAGTGACAGACCTGAGGTCACATCTTTTGTTGTTAAGTGTGAGGTTGCATTCTAATCATTGTTGTCAGGTCAACCATCTATGGAGAGTGGTATGACGTCAGATTCAGTGATTAAAATCAATGTTAAATTGAGAAAATGGAATTCAGAACTTAGTGTGGCCTAAATATCAAAAGATGTTAGGAGTTGCAAGTGCGGTCTTTGAGTATATCTCAATATTTGCATCAGCTAGCCACTACATTTATCTCAAGTCTGCACATTTCTGTGTTCAAGAGATGGAGCAACTAGAGCTCACTCATCCAGCTATGTTTCTGAAATTTTCCAATGGTCTTCATGTGATCCGTAATCCAGATAAACCACAGGATGCTCAAGCAATTTCACACCATTTGAATGAAGCAGGTGTAGATCCAACTCAATCCGCTCCTCAGACAGAGCACTAAGTCCTTTATAGAGGATCCTTATTACATTGAGTAGCCTGGAAGAAGGGAGATAGCTACGGCGCAATAGCCGAGTCATATACAGATTTCACTATTTGAAAAGATGGAGTGGCAACAACAGTTTTTGATGGCTATAATAAAGGTCCATCAATCAAGGACAACACTCACCAAAGTCGTTTAGAGCAGAAAGTACATCCTGTCGTTAGTGTTACAGCAGAGACTTGGTTATCTGGCAGGAAGGGAGAGCTTTGGCATGATATCAACAAGCAAGTCCTAATTGATCTGATCACTGGTAAACTTAGGAAAAGAGGATGCGTTGTCATCAACTTACCTGGTGTTGCTGACAGATATTACTAAGGCTACGGTTGAAGCATCACAGATCTCTTAGTTATACCCCTTCATTGTGCACAGACAGATAGCAGGGACCTTTATTTCAGGTTGGATAAATCAACTACCACAACAGAGTATCAAATTCGCAGGCCTGAGTTAGTCCTAGGATAAAAACTATGCCTTCAGCTGCTTTTCATCCACGCTTTCACTGGATGTGGTGGTACATTGCGCATCTTTGGTGTAGGAAAAAGGGCTGCATTTCAAGAGTTAGTCAAAGCTAATTCTGTGTTGCAATCTTGTGCTGATCAATTCCTCTCTCCAAACCAAACCAAGAACAAAAAGTAATTGAACACACAAGAGCCAAGGTAATGACTGTACTATTTGATGGTAAGGGTGCAGAGGTATTGACATCTTTGCATCATAGTATCCTGTCCAAGAATATTGTGTCCTCAAAATCTTTTGTTGCACAGGGACATCTACCCCCAACAGAGTCTTGTACCAAATTTCATTCTCTCCGAGTTTATTACCAGATAATGGTGTGGATTTGGTAAAAGAATGACATGGATGTGTTGAGCTGGAATTGGAAGATAGAGGACACCAAGTTAACACCAGCAATGTCAGATATGAATGCAGCTCAAGATAATCTATGAAAGATAACACATTGTAACTGCAAATCTTCCTGCCAATCATCGCAATGTAGTTGTAGGGTGTATGGATTACTGCGTACACCTGCCTGTGGAAAAAGCCAATTAGAAAATTGTGATAATCCATGAAATCATGTCAAATTCAGTGAAGAGGAAAAGGGGTAGTATCAATTAGAGTCTATGTATTAACCCTACTAATGAAATATGTATGCACATAATAGGTAGTAAGGCTATCTTATTATTAAGGTTAGACTTTTAAGAATCTGGTAGCAAGCAAAGCAACTAGTTTCACAAGTGATGTACTGTTAAGTTTTTGTATGTTTTGTATATATTGATATTTCATATTATACGGTTAATTTAGGATATATGTGCCTATCAGTTGCCATTATTGGAGACCTTGTATTTCATTATATGATGATTAAAAAGATATTTAACTGTTGTCATTGTATTCTTTGACCATGAAAACATAGGTGTAGACATCTTATCTATCATCGTAGAGAGAATACTATAAAGTTAATTACACCTTTTTATGCAGTGGCGGCTATCTTGGATTTCCCAGCTTTGTAGTACTTGCATTTTGGTAGACTCTTAGTATGTCATTCTACACATCACATGAATCCAGAAACAGTTGAAAAACCTTTTCTCGCAATTCTTTTAGTGTTAAACCCTATTTGTACTCGACTGAGAGCCTTTTCTATTGTAGACTTACGTTCTATCGTGTTTTTAATTGGCATTTCCCCTAATAATAAATAAAATTGACCTCTCCAAGCTTTTCCTTATATTTCTGATATGATATTTTTATTCGTGTTACGGTATTTTTTTTTTCAAATTCCGTGTACATCGTGACTTCTTTTTGGAATTGATTTGTTGTTTTCCAAGTGTATTTTAATTGATAAAAGGATTTTTCCAGTGCAAACATTGCTTGGTATCCGGTAGTGTTTGTAAAATCCCACAACATTTTTGCCATAAGGTGTAGTCTTTTCAAATGAAAGTCTTTGAAGAGGTGGATTTCAAGTCTATCCTTTTCAAAGCTTTATCAAAAGATAAATGACAAAATGTACTATATTAAGGAGCAAAGTTTTGTTATCAGTTGGTTATAAGGTTGCTTCTTTTGAATTAATTGAAATCCATTGAAATTTTAAGTCCTAAATCGATGAATTATAAAGGAAAAACAAATTCATATTCAAGTTCTAGTTGAAATTAGACTGTATTAGAGCTGAATGTTCACTTTCGTTAGTGAGATTGAAGATAAGCTTGATGTTAACCCTAAAATATACATATTTCTAAGTGATGTATTTACCTACCTCACAGTTCCAAATATGATGTTAAATTGTTCATTAACCAGAAAGTGACTGAATTTTAGACTACGTTTTGTAAGACAAATATTGTAGGTTTTATTAACACCTGAAATAAGAAATTTCCAGTTTTTTCGTACTTTCTGATATAGCCTTTAAAGTTAGCCATAATTTTCTCTGACATTTCTCTACTGTATATCGAGGAATGATACTTTCGGTAATTAGATTCTTATTGAATTTTTATGAAATAATGTTGTTCCAATGTCGCCTAAGGTTTGATTAACCAACGATAAATGCAAGCAATTAGCAATAATTTCAACTGAATTATGAGGAATGCATTCTCCATGGAAATAGTGTTATAATTATAATCATTATTACTGTTAGTTCTATTGATATCCTTATCATCATATATCTATAAGTAATTATAGCAAAATGTCACCTTACCCCCCAAAAAATTAATTGAAAATATTCAGTTAATTCATATAAAATTTTCCATTGAATTTGGAGCACATAAATTTGATACAAATTAAATAACTCTACAAACTTTCACATTTAAATTTCTAATATTCCTTTTTCCTTATCTCAGACGTGGACGTCTTTAATTTCCCAAATAACACCACTTATGTCTTGGAATCTCTTGTTCCGTCAGACGTGGATTTGGAAGCGATATATGACAAGACATTCAGACAAAATCTAAAAATTATAAAATGATAAGTTTCAAGTTATCCGTATCCAGTTTTTCCTTTATTCATTTTCCATTTATTATTATCATTATTATTATTATTATTATTTTTTTTTTTTTGAGAAGGTGAAATTACATTAGATCGATTTCACTATCATTTGTGGGAGAGTGACTATAGATCAGTGGAAGGTTTTTTGATCTATTTGAAACTTATAGCTAAAAGTTAGCAGTAAAATTTTAATAATTTTATATTGTATAGGGAAATAATAGAACGTTGCAATAATAATGATATGATTTGATCAGTAAATTGCTGTTTATTTGTGATATTTTTTTTCAGAGATTTTTTAATCAGTTTACTTATAGCTCTTAAAAGGGAGAAAAAACACTTATTACATTATATTTCATTGATAAGAATTCTAACTTCCTACGAGATAAGAAAGTTAAGTCATAATTATAAAAAGTTAACAATTTTTTATATCTGATGAAATAGGAATTCAAGAATTACATAAAAATTTCCATAGAAAATCACTTGCATTCATCATGTCACTTTCCTCATTGGGGATACGGAATGAATCTTTTCGCATCGACGCATAAAAGAAGAAGAACAACAAAAGAAAAGCACATAGTATCACACGCACTTTTACATTTTCAGCCTAAAAAAGTAATTTACTGATTGGCTGGTCAATTCTAAATATTGTCACCCTAAAATTATGACAATTTAACTCAAGAAAATTTATTATGATTGGGGATACCTAACAAAGAAAGCGGAAAAACACAAATACGCACAAAATATGAAATTTAACTAGTAAATTGTTTATAACATTACTTGGCCAATATAATTGTTCTACTGTATCAATTGAAAAATATTATTTCAGAAATAAAGTCTCATACAAGCGGGTATGATGAAAGCCAGAATATGTTTGACGTTATTTAATTTATCATATTTATTGTAATTATTATTATTATTATCATCATTGAAATGAATAAAATTATTAATATTATTAGAATTATTATCACTATGAAAATCATTGTTATCAGAATCATTGAATCTCATTATCATTAAATCATTAGAATCATTTCCTTTACTAAAATGACTAAATCAATCAATATGTTAAAACTATAAAAATTATAAAAATGATTATTACGCAAATATTCAAAATTATTATATTATAATATTTATTAAAAATTCCATTATAATTATTATTATTGGAATTATTTTTGTTATTGATATTAATGAATTTATTATTATTATTATTATTATTATTATTATTATTATTATTATTATTATTATTATTATTATCTGAATTATTGAAATTATTGTTAAAATTCAAATTATCAAGATTATTATAATTGATAGAAATATTATTATTATTATTATTATTATTATTATTATTATTATTATTATTATTATTATTATTATTATTATTATTATTATTATTATTATTATTATTGATATGAAAATCATAAATACTGAAATAATATCATAGTAGAAATTACTTTAAATGTATATTATTATTAAAATTACTAGAATTATCTTGATTATTGAAATCATTATTACTATAATTGTTAAAATTATCCAAATTTTTTCTTGATTTAAATGATTAAAATTATTATTGTTATTAGAAATGATAAAATTATTACTATCAAAATTATTAAAATAATAGCAAAGATTAAGCTTATTATTATTATTATTATTATTATTATTATTATTATTATTATTATTATTATTATTATTATTATTATTATTATTATTATTATTATTATTATTATTAATAATAATATTATTATTATTATTATTATTATTATTATTATTATTATCAAAATTGAATTTATATATATATATATATATATATATATATATATATATATATATATATGTATATATATATATATATATATATATATATATATATATATATATATATATATATATATATATATATATATATATATATATATATATATATATATATCCACACGTACATATATATATATATATATATATATATATATATATATATATATATATATATATATATATATATATATATATATATATATATATATATATATATATATATATATATATATAAATATATATATATATATATATATATATATATATATATATATATATATATATATATATATATAGCCTATATATATATATATATATATATATATATATATATATATATATATATATATATATATATATATATATATATATATATATATATATATATATATATATATATATATATATATATAATCGCTTCTCCTCTCTCTCTCTCTCTCTCTCTCTCTCTCTCTCTCTTGGTGAGTCGGATTTAATGGCATCTTTCCTGTTGTTTACCCAAAGAAAGTAAAATGGAAGACAGGAGAACCTTATAAAAACCCGTGCGTCCAATGAGCGCCACCTATTGCCGTCACTCCCAACTAATCAGCAAAAAAAAAAAGAAAAAAGAAAAAAAAAAAGACTATGAGATTCGTTATTCCGGATGGTTCATATGTCTCTATAAAAGTTATCCAATAATTGGTTTATTGGTATTCATCTAATGATTTTTCATATATTTGTATTAAATCGTATTGATAATCAGACTACTTCTATATATTAATTTTCGTACTTATATAGCTTGTTGGTTGTTTATTCATTTTCTCATAAGTCAAGGATCCTCTTCCTTAACACAAGACGAGTTAATACACAATTTAATACGTATTTGTAATATTTGTTACTATTATTAAACACCGGTGTGCGTATATCACCTTTAGAATAATGCTAATCTGAAGACTTCACACACATCTACGAAATGTAAGCTAAGGTTAGGCTGTGTTTTAACGTAAATATGATATTACAGATATAACTTACAGAATATATGAAAGGACTAGTGCCTAAGACTAAAGTATATGTGGGGAAATTAGTGGTGTGTGGTCTAATATTGTCTTAGGCTTGCTAACAGTTCCATTTCTCTCATACCATATAGAGATATGATCAGAAAAGATGCTCTGCTTCCTTCTTTTTTTTTTTTTTTTTTTTTTTTTTTTTTTGAATTTAATGTGTTTTTTGTTTCTAGAGGTCCAAGTTTACGCTTTCAATAGTATGATAAGGGCCTCTCAAAGTATTTTCAGCTCTTCAACCTTCTGTAGCTCCCTTTTACAATCCCAAATTCTATTTCCCCATTGTTCTGCTACAGGTAAGTTTCTTCAACCAGTCATGGCCCTCTTGGAAAGGTCAATGATCTCACTGTATAAAACCAACATATACATCTACATATGTTCTATGCAAGGCTTGGGACACACACACACACGTATATATATATATATATATATATATATATATATATATATATATATATATATATATATATATATATATATATATATATATATATATATATATATATATATATATATATATACATGTATATATATTTATGTGTGTGTGTCATAGGTTATATGAGTTAGGAAGAACTAAATGGCTTATGAGGAGAATGATATCCATATTCTCTCTCTCTCTCTCTCTCTCTCTCTCTCTCTCTCTCTCTCTCTCTCTCTCTCTCTCTCTCTCTCTCTCTCTCTCTCTCTCACAGAATAGACACAAATATTTTCTTTAATAATGATGTGTTAGAGATATCCTTTGTTGGCACCAAGAAAACTCCCATGACGTAGAATTTATGACATGATTATTGAGTAAGGAAATAATGGATGATGATATTCAACCTATTTTATATGCTTTATTAGTATACCCAGTAATTGCTGTTAATATTGTGGATATTTTTGTTTTACTTTGTAGCAATACCTGTATGTCATTTAAGATAAAACTCAAGTTGGAATAAAATTCTTTATCTTTTGAACCGAAACTATTAACTTTTCTATCAAATTTTTTTACCTTGAAATCCAAACGAGCTATGATAAATTTATATTAAACGGGATATTTCGCCCACTTTTTTTGTCATCTTAACCGTCACCAATGATATTTCTTCTTTTACCCGTAATCTTTTGAACTCAATGGATTGGTGATAAGTCATCCGAATAAGAATGTTAGTTCCTTTTGCTGTAGGTAATCTCCCTTGACAAGAAGACCTTCTCGTATATAATCCTCATATGATCACCTCGTTCCAGGAGACAAAATAGACGAACATCCTCGCCTCTCAGTTTTTCTATTAATTATTTTAGCGTTTGATGCTCTCATAAGTAAGACATCTGTCAAATATGGCTAGAGCTACCCAAAATCTGCCTTATAACTGTAACTCTAGTGAAGTTTATTTCACCTGATTCTCTCTCTATATAAAAGTAGACATAACCAATAGTCCTAAAATCAACGAAACAACTGTTTATAGATGGCTAAACGATACAATGAAGGAGAACAATTTCAATGCCATCCGCTGAAGAAGACGAACAGTTATAAAGCCAATAGCAAAGGCCTAGACTCAAGAACCATCCCATCATCATCACCATTATTATTATTATTATTATTATTATTATTATTATTATTATTATTATTATTATTATTATTATTATTATTATTATTTAAGATATGTCTTTCTGTAGAATCTACACATAACACGCATGGCTGAATATGTTGTAAAGTAAAAGTAAAGTAATAGAAAGATAGAATTAATTGTATTTCTTATAGCGGATATACTTCATCGCCTGGCTTCATAATTTGTTTTTATTTTTTCATTTATTTATTTGTTTATATAGCCTATCAATGTTTCCTCAAACTGACGAAACCCATTGGGAGATTAGAATTCTATAAGTAGCGGTGACTATAGTCCAGAGTAAGACTTGTCTTAATTTATTGCAAGATTTGAAATCACGATACTAACTAACGTTTGCTTTATACACAAAACGACATGAGCAAAAATAAGTAATAACTTTGAAATCATACCCCAAATGCATAAATTGTTACGATTAGACTATATAGGGCTCTGATTAAACTGTTCTCCACCTAGACACCCTCTTTCCCAGTTTGAATCCATCTATCCGCACAGACAGCGGAGTCACGTTGCCAAAGGGATTCGTGCTACAGAAACATATTCATTTTTTTGGGTAAATTTGTATTGTATTAGAGGTTGTGGTTTCGAACAGAAAATATATGTTTTCCTATAGTAAATAACGTGATTTATCTGAATGTGACCTTCATTTCAACCGCAAACAAACAGATCAACCAATTCGGCTAACTTTAAGTTGCCGAATTGGTTGCTGTTATTACGGATAAAATAAAGGTGAAAACCGGTTAAATCACGTTACTTCCTACAGGAAAACATATATTTTCTGTTGAAATGGTTAAATATAATTACTGTTGTCATATATGTTGTGTTAAAATATTTAAATATAAGCACTTGTTCAACGGTGTCACTTCCCTTACGAATGTACTGCGAACGATAACATTAGCAACGTTACCAATGATACACAGTGATACCAACGTTGATGTATGGTACACAGAGTACCAACGGCACGATGACATAACTAACGATAGCGATGATAGATATTTCCATACGTATTTTTAATAAATTTGCTTATAAGTTTTACTCAATATACAAAATGTACAAAAAGGGCATAGAAGCTAACAAACCCACCTAACCTAACCTAGTAGTATGACAGGTCACAAACCTCAGGTATTTACTGAAAACGGTAAAATTCTCCATGTTACGAATGATACAGAGTTATCAACGGTACGGTGACATTACTAGCAATACTAATGATAGATATTTCCATACATATTTTAAATAATTTTTCCATATAAGTTTTACACAATATATAAAAATTACAAAAAGGGCACAGAACCTAACAAACCCACCTAACCTAACCTAGGAGTTTGTGAAGAATTTTCTTCACTCTTCTTCTTTTAATCGTATTTTTAGCTCTCTTCTACTAATACTATAGCTACCCCTTAAACATTCTCTCCTACATCTAGTTTTCTTTAACGAAACATAGGGACGACTAATCTAAACTTAAACTCGTTGACAGTGGCGCACGCCATGCTCGTGACGTCACAGCGTAGATACGCCCAATAGAGGGCCTTAGTCGTAACCCCGGCGTATGTTGGTTCTTTTCTTAAACTACGTGGGTCGAGATTAAATTCCTAAACTGAATTTTAAATATAAATTCCAATACTGCTGAGTTAATGCATCTTATATTTCTCAATACCAATTAAGGTTTGTTAATTTTAAGATGTATGCCCATCGTACCTGTTATGTATTATTGTAACAATGTACTATATTATTTCAAGTGTTTCAGGTATTGCACAACATTGCATCATATTGTATGAATAAGACATGTTATGCTTTGATCATAAGAGTAATGATTTGTTTTGGTATTAGGATTCAAACATTTGTTGATTACCTCAGATAAGATAGGATTCTTTATGATTTATGCTGGAGTAGGATTTAAGTCTTTTCAGAGCGATGCTCTTTTGTTTAGCAATGTTTTGGTTTGTGAGATTTGTGTAAGACGCTCCATATACACTTGAGAGTCAGCTGTCACAAAGAGAAGTTCATAATGTAGTCTTTTATACATTAAAGACGTATTTTATTAATACCAACGTATTATTATCCATCAAGCATACAGCGACGAAGATGAGATCAGCTGAGAAATAATTACTAATGATCATACATCTCTGTTTCCAGGTAATTATTATGGTTAATAGAACTTCCTACCTAAGCACCCATATCTTATATTTGGCGACGAAGATGAGATCAGCTGAGAAATAATTACTAATGATCATACATCTCTGTTTCCAGGTAATTATTATGGTTAATAGAACTTCCTACCTAAGCACCCATATCTTATATTTGGCGACCGAAGAAGTGAGGACGACGGACAAGCAGGGAGAAGCAAGCAGGGAGAAGCATTGGAGCCTTTGTACAAAGACGGCCAGCACAAGAGAAGTTCCGTTCTTACATTGGAAATCAAGAGTAAAATCGCCCAATGAAGATTTTACCAGCAGCAGAATAGGAATTTCATCAAATACACAAAAGGGTGAAATTTTAAGTTGGGTAGGTAGGAAGTATACTTGTGACTGCAACTTAACCTACCACAAGGTAAGCAAACAAAATGCCTTTTAATATAGAACCGCCACCATGTTTCAGCGTCACTGCTGAGCCTAATTCTGTTGCAACACGATGGCAACAGTGGTGTGAGGAATTTAAGATTTATTTAGAAGCATTAGGGAACATGAAGGATGCACAAAAGAAGGCATTATTACTTCATACAGCAGGTAGGGAAGTTCGGGAAGTGTTTAAGACTTTGCAGCCTACAGATGACACAAGTGAAGCTGCAATTAAGGCTCTTACCACATATTTTGCTCCTCAAGTCAATAAATTTTTTGAAAGATACCAGTTTTCAGCGCAAGCTTATCAGAAAGAAAATGAAAGTTTAGATGCATTTGTGACTAGACTAAAGAATTTAGCTGTTTCATGTGAATTTCTAGAGTTAGAGAATGTTATCATAGATCAGGTAATTGCACATTGCACATCAGAAGAGCTAAGAAAGAAATTATTGCAAGATAAAGATTTAACATTAGAAAAGGTATTGATAACAGGCAGAGCTTTAGAAACATCAAATAGGCAAAGTCACATAATAGGTAGTTCTACAAGCAATAGAATGGAAAATTCTAAAATTAATACAGTAGGTTCTAAGTGGAAAACCAATGAGAATCAGAGAAGAAATATGACAAAGCCTAGTCATAGGAAAGTGCCTAACACTAATGTTCATAGATATCAGAATCAGGCTTATACACAGAAACAACAGGAAAAACCCAAGTGTTTTAGGTGTGGTAAAACTGATCATCTTGCATACGAAGCAAGGAAATGCCCTGCTACTGGACAGACATGCCAGAATTGCAGAAAGCTAGGTCATTTTGCAACTGCTTGTAGATTTCCTAAACAGTACGCAAAGAAAATAAATGCTACAGTTGATACTATGGGTCAAGAGAATAATGAGGAAAATGTTCATGATAATCAGGTTAGTTCAGAAACTGATTTTGCGTTTCACATAAATTCAGTCAATAAAGGTGCAAAGAAACATATCATGGTAGAAGTAATCATAAATGGTAAACCAATTTTGATGCAAGTTGACACAGCAGCCGATGTATCAATTATGTCTGAGAAAATGGCTAAAGGCATTCCTAATTTGTTATTAGAAGGTACAAATAGAGTTTTGAAAAGTTATAATGGTTTTGATATTCAGGTAATAGGTGTTTCGAACGTAGAAGTACAGTACAAAGAACAGAAATTAGAGAGAATGCCATTAACAGTAGTAAAAGGTAATGGACAAACTTTGCTAGGTTTAGATTGGCTACAGTATTTGAAGTTAGATTGGCCTAGTATTTTGAAGGTTGCAGGTAGACAAGATGAAAACAAACATGAAATGTCTATGAATGATATCCTATCAGAGTTTCAAGACGTATTTGAAGATAAAATAGGTACAGTAAAGAACGCAAAGGCAATTTTAGTTTTGAAACCTGACAGTTCTCCTAGATTTTTTGCTCCGAGACCAGTACCATATGCATTGAAAAGTGCAGTTGAAACAGAAATCAAGAGATTAGAAAGTGAAGGTTCTTGGGAAAAGGTCACATATTCAGATTGGGCTACACCATTAGTTCCTATTGTGAAGGAAAGTGGACAGGTTAGGTTGTGTGGAGATTACAAAGTAACGTTAAATCCACAACTGCAAGTAGCTCAACATCCCTTACCAAATCCGAAAGACATGTTTGCAACTATGTCAGGATGCAGTGTTTTTTCTAAATTAGATTTAAGACAAGCATTTCAACAGCTTCCCATGGATGAAACTTCACAAGAATTATGTACAGTAAATACATCCTTAGGTTTGTTTAGGCCAAAGAGATTACCTTATGGAGTTGCAAGTAGTCCAGCTATATGGCAACAAACTATGGATAAGATTTTTTCAGGAATGCAAGGAGTATTCATTTTTATAGATGATATTTTAATTGCGGGTAAAGACACAAGAGAACATAGAGAGAGATTGCGAACAGTTCTGAAGAAGTTGAAGGAACATAATATTAGAGTAAATAAGAACAAATGTATTTTAGAAGTTGATTCAGTGGAATACTTAGGTTTTGTAATAAATGGCAAGGGTATTCACAAAACTAAAGAGAAGATTAAAGCTGTACAATCAACAAAAGTGCCAGAAAATGTTAAGGAATTACAATCATTTCTAGGTTTAGTAACATTTTATGGGAATTTCATTCAGAATTTGTCTACAATTGCACATCCATTGTATAATCTGTTGAATAAGGGTGTAGAATGGAAGTGGACAAAAGAGTGTCAGGAATCTTTTGAAAGAATCAAGCAGGAAATAACATCACCTACATTCTTAGTACATTATCGAATGGATTTACCAGTTAAATTAGTTTGTGATGCATCAAACATAGGTTTAGGTGCAGTATTATCTCATGTAATGCCAGATGGAACAGAAAAACCAATTGCATTCACTTCTAGAGTATTGAACAAGGCAGAAAGGAATTACTCTCAAATAGAAAAGGAAGGTTTAGCATTAGTTTATGGGGTTAAAAAATTCCATATGTATCTTTATGGTAGGAAAAAGTTCACACTTGTTACAGATCATAAACCTTTATTAGCAATATTGGGTCCAAAAGCAAGTTTACCTACGTTGGTAGCTGCAAGACTACAACGTTGGGCAGTTACGTTAGCAGCGTACCACTATGATATAGAATACCGTCCAACATCAAATATGGGTAATGCAGATGCTTTATCCAGATTACCCGTAGACAAAGCTCCAGAAGAGTATGATGACAGTGTTCTGTTAATTTCAGTTTATAATGTACCAATAACTGCAAAAGATGTAGCACACAGTACCAAGCAAGACCCAGTACTTAGTAAGGTTTTGGAGAGTTTAATGACAGGTAGGGACTTATGTGGAAAGGAGGAAAATTGTAAACCGTATAAGGATATATGGTATGAACTGAGTGTGACACAAGGAATAGTGATGAGAGGTTCCAGGGTAGTTATTCCTAATTCACTGAGAAATAAGGTTTTGTCTGAAATACATGCTGATCACCAAGGTATTGTAAGATCAAAGTCAATTGCGAGAACTTTTGTATGGTGGCCAGGTGTAGATAAAGATGTGGAATGTTATATAAAGAATTGTATGAATTGTGTTATGCAACAAAACAATCCTCAATTTGCTAGAATGCACCCGTGGGAGTTACCCAGGTATCCATGGCAACGAGTGCATATAGATTTTGCAGGTCCTTTTTTGAATTATTTGTTTTTGATAGTAGTAGATGCTTACAGTAAGTGGCCAGAAATTATCCCAATGAAGACGACAACATCTTACGCCACAATAAAAGAGTTAATGCAAATTTTTTCAACGCATGGTATTCCAGAAAGAATTGTTACAGATAATGGTCCACAATTTACCTCACAAGAGTTTAAAGAATTTTGTAATGTCAATGGTATTAAGCATACATTTTCAGCTACATATCATCCATCTACTAATGGAGAGGCTGAAAGATTTGTTCAAACATTTAAGCACAATATGAAGTGTAGAAGAGCAAATTCAAGTAATATATTTTTGCATGTGTCAAAATTTTTATTGTCTTATAGAACAACGCCGCACAGCACAACAGGCGTGGCACCCTCAAATTTGTTGATGGGAAGGAGGATAAGGTGTAAGTTAGATTTGTTGTATCCAAGTTTGCAAAGTGATTTAGAAGATAAAGGGTATAAACAAATAGCAAAGCTTCCTAATGTAAGACATTTTTTACCTTTGTCTGATGTCATGGTAAGATCGTACAACACTCCAGAGAAGTGGGTACCAGGAGAGATTGTAAGAGAGATAGGAAATTTACATTATGATGTTCGTGTTGGTGATAATGTTGTAAAACGTCATGTTGATCAATTACAGCCGTTAAACAGAAAGACAGTAGAGCATGTGAATGTTAGAGATGAGAAACTTAAAGAAGTTGTTAGATCAAATGAGTCAAGTATTAACCAAGATGGTCCAACATCCAATGTAGATTCAGAACCAATTCATGTACCAGTACAAGATGAGGTTAAAGTGCTTCCTAATAGGATTAACAGAGGAAAGCCCCCTGAGAGATTAGATTTATGAATATTTTTACAATGTCAAGTTAAGGGGGAGGAGACTGTTATGTATTATTGTAACAATGTACTATATTATTTCAAGTGTTTCAGGTATTGCACAACATTGCATCATATTGTATGAATAAGACATGTTATGCTTTGATCATAAGAGTAATGATTTGTTTTGGTATTAGGATTCAAACATTTGTTGATTACCTCAGATAAGATAGGATTCTTTATGATTTATGCTGGAGTAGGATTTAAGTCTTTTCAGAGCGATGCTCTTTTGTTTAGCAATGTTTTGGTTTGTGAGATTTGTGTAAGACGCTCCATATACACTTGAGAGTCAGCTGTCACAAAGAGAAGTTCATAATGTAGTCTTTTATACATTAAAGACGTATTTTATTAATACCAACGTATTATTATCCATCAAGCATACAGCGACGAAGATGAGATCAGCTGAGAAATAATTACTAATGATCATACATCTCTGTTTCCAGGTAATTATTATGGTTAATAGAACTTCCTACCTAAGCACCCATATCTTATAGTACCAGTCCATTGCTAATTAATCATTTTAAATATTATTTTTAGCAAGCCAGATTAGGTAGGATTGTTGTATATATAACCTCCCTCAGAGCAAAAAGATTTATCTGAGTATTTAGTACCAAATCCTGCCTCCTCTGCACTCATTGCAACAAAATATTGCCCTGTCCTAAGTCCCGATATGGCACCCCCAATGGATTACCGTGCACATCAAGCTCCTCACCTGTCTAGAAAGGTGAAGCCAGGTGATCTCTTCGACCTTAGCGTCGGCCCATTCACCGAAAAGCTGCCCTGGCCTACTGATCTGCTGGGTCAGTGAATCCGTGCACTTCTGGCTCACCCCCATCCCATCCCACTCTCCCAAACGTGACTCACCAAGGAGTCCTGTTGCTGCCGGTCGGAGAGATTGAGAAGAAGAGGACCCTGGGATACCATAGCTGTAGCCAACGAGGATTCTTGGGGTGAGCCGGGCAAGAGTGCAACGTGCCAATTAGTGCGACGTCCAGGTCAACAGCCACCACGGGCATAGGACTATCTTCAAAGGAGTGCAGGTACTACATCAATGGCCATAGTTATTTCCCCAATTTTTATTAGCTTAGACTAATTTTAACTTGATAGGGAACCTGGCTAATTACACTATTCGGACTGTGTGCGGTGGGATTGTGTGTAAATATTTTTCCATTATTATTTCTTGCTTGGAGACTAACACAGTCTCTGGGTCACATGGGCCACGTGTCCGACCCCATTTCGATTTTTTATTATTGCAGACCACGTGTCTAACTAACTAATTTTCATCATTTTGAATTGCATTTTTATGATTCTATTTTGTCTTTGTTAAGATGTCCGTTTCTTTGATGTAAATTTGTGAATAAATCAATATTAGGTTAATTAAACCTCCTTAGTATTTTTGCTCCCTCATTTATTTTAATGTGTGAAATGAATAGTTGATCACGGGACAAAGTACCCAATATTTAAAGAGAAAACCTAAGTAAGTCTATAGGTGGTAACAGCGAGAAACTTTGCATTAATATATTTGCTTCGAAGGTAAAGATCCTTATCTTTAAACTTTTAAACTACTTTACAGCACTGCTCCCATTTTGGATTTTGTCTTAATTACATTAACGTAAAATACCTGTCCAGCATTTCATTGGGGTAGCTGGGACGGAGCCGGAACAGAGCCTGAGAATGAGATGACTATAGACCTGACAAAGCTAGAGTAGGCCATAAATTATTGCAAATTCTACGTGTGGAGTACTCCGGCCTCTGGACAGTAAATTTCCCTTTTGTATTTGAGAGTGATGGTTTGGGAATTGTGACAGTAAAGTATTAGCAGGGTGTTTGTGCCCCGAGAGTAAGTGCTTATATCCTCCCCTGTTGAACTTTATGTAACTGTTATAAGGAGACTTTCCCAGGTCACAAAACACATATAATAACTATTGAGGAATGACTTAACTTTATGAAAAAGATGACGAAACTTGCGGGTCACGGGAGGGTGAGACTGGCGGCTTAACTCCTATGACAAGGATGAGGATGGTTGTGGGGCCAATGATTATGTAAAAAGTGGTTTGCAAATAATATTATCTTCCATGGGGGTAGACGACTTTTTCCCAAAAATGTACCTTTATAAGAAGTAACGGTATAACCACAACGACGTTTCTTTTTGGTTTTAGGTATGTTGGATTCGGTATTACAATAAAACATGAGAATTACTTTCCTGTAAGATATGAGGGAAAGGCACTTGGCACTGTAAGAGTTGAGGAATTACGTTGAGTGCTTTCAGGAAATTATCAACATTGGCTGAAGAATCATAAAAATCACCATCGAATTTAGCAAATGATTTTAGGAACGGAATACTGCAACCGTTACAAGTTTCTATAACTTCCTCCATCGCAAAATACGAAAAAATAAATCTCACTTGAAATGACAGACACCTTACTAGGACAAAGGTTTCAAGGGAAAAGGATTTGGTGGGAGGGGTATGAACAGACCACTCAAAGAGATAAAGGAAGGGAGGTAGGGAAATACCAGGTGACAACCCCCTTGTGTAAACTTTGAATAGGTATCGGTTCGTGATTGGTTAAGGGAGAAACAATGGAGTCTAGAGGGTAAACATGAATGAACTAAACAGGGAAACTAGTCCAGAGCAAGTATTTATGTGAAACCGGCAAGTGAAAAGGAAATAAAAGAAATAAACCCAATATAGGAAGATAAAATGGAATGTATGATAAATAATATTGAATTGGAATATAAAATTAGATGATTTTAAAAGGTATACGATAATAAAACGAGTAATTGGAGGGGGAAAAGCTTCTGCACAGGGGGAAGGATTTTTGCGTAGGTCGAAAACTGGTATGCATGAACATACGAACGTACGGGTGCTAATGTTAGCATGGAATGCTAACATTTGATCTACATCAGACGTTGGCAGCACTGGTTACTGTATTTTTTCATGAAATAATCTTTGCAACGGCGCCTTCAAAGTTTATCCAGGTATACTGCTTTGTATTTTCCTCTGATTATAATACATTCAAGAAGGTAATCTATAGAGAAGAAAAGGCTTATTTTATGGTTATATATCGTTTCCCCAGTATGATTTCCCCACCCAAAACCCCGAGTTCCCACTGGGGGTCCCCCATTATCGTAGGGTATAATGTATATATATTTCTGAAACTATTCATTTGCAACAGGAACGAATGTCATTTTCGAAGAGAGGGTAATTTTTTCTATAAGAAAAAGTAGTTGTTTAGCTAGGTTACATTGCCCTGTAATACACTACAATAAAACCAATTTTTGTTCTGAAATATCACTTTACCATGAAATGATTTTTTTAACTATCTAAAATTATTCAATGATAAAATTATCCATAAAAAGTGACCTCCTAAATACACATGTTCACAAATTGAAATATAAGACTTAATACTAAGTGGCAACTTAAGAACAACGCTTGTCCGAAGCAAAAATTAAAAAAAGTATCACCAGTTTTGCGCCATACTGTACATATATAATAATATACCAGCTAACATTTTAATGAGTAAAGTTATAAGACTGAAGTAAAATACACACACACACACACACACACACACACACACACACATATATATATATATATATATATATATATATATATATATATATATATATATATAAAAGTAAATAAATATATGTATAATGTATATATATATATATATATATATATATATATATATATATATATATATATATATATATATATATATATATATATATATATATATATATATACACACATATATATTCACGTTATATTACTCCTCAGAGCTGTCTAAAATAAGTCTTCCTCTTCGTTGTCACTGGCAAGACTTATGATGATGGGATGGACACTGTCATGGAAATTATCTAATGACCATACTCTCTAATTATTCAGAATACCGAACATATTTCCCCACACGTCCTCTATCACACACAATTTTGCTTCATTCAATCTTGCAAAATCGTGTAAAATGGTGAAGGGATGATCGAACGTACTTCTTCATGACACCCCATACTTGCACAATAGCACCTATCTCTAGGTGGGCTGGTGGTAGCCGCACTACTTCTTGACCCTACAGGCGAATGGTATTGTCCACTGTGAATCTGAGAGGTGGTCGATTTTCCTTCCATATTTTGGTGGCAGTAGTTAGATAGTGGCTCTCCTTGGCAAGGTGACTGTGATAATGAATGTTGTCGATGACGAGAACTACTGGCTCTTCTAATTATGGTAGTATTTTAGTAGTCAGCCATTGCTCAAAGTAGTCCAAAATACTATTCTAAGCGTTCTAGGCTACCATCTTAGCAATCCATGTTTGTCAACGGTTATACTCGTATAAGCGAATGAGCAACTTGGTGGAGTAATGAGAGCTTTAGGTGTGGAGGAAATGCCCCCCAAAATCTCAATGGAATTACTGGCAGCAGGGTGACAGAAGGGTTAAAGGCGATGGACAAACGGTCTCGTCGGCTTCTACTCCTGATGCCTGGCGGTTGATCTTACTAGAATTAGTATGGACCGGCAGGGGTCACTTGCCTTAGATAGATAGGCACTGCGTATCCCAAGGAACTGGCTATCCTTTCAAGTATCTAGCCAATGAATCCTCTATGGATTTAGTCAGTCATGTATAGAGAAGATGAAAGTATGGTCCCCTGTCCCAGGCGTAGCGGGGTGCTAAGAATCTCCCGGTTTATAAATACTAAAGATAAATGGAAATAGGTAATTGGAATGTTAGAACCATGAATCAGATTGGGAAGTTACAGCAAGTGGAGAGTGAATTTATGGAATATAGTTTGGATATATTGGCCCTAAGTGAAACACGTTGTAAGGGAATTGGTAAGGATACTTTAGACCAAGGGAATATATATATTTACTCAGGAAGATCAGATGGAGCTGGAAGAGAAGGAGTAGGAATGATGATGACACCAAGAGCAGAAAAGGCATTAACCGAATGGAGAGCTGTAAATAATAGATTGTTACTAGTAAAGTTCAAATCAAAACACTGCAATATGAGTATTATAGTTTGCTATGCCCCAACAAATGATTCTCCTGAAGAAAGGAAAGATGAATATTATGAAGAACTGCAGAGGATAATAGATGAGATCCCTGAGAGAGATATGAAAATTGTTAATGGCGACTTCAATGCTAAAGTTGGAAGAAATAATTAAGGGATAGGGAATGTGATGGGTGTCGAGGGTCTTGGCGAAGTTGCCAATGAAAATGGAGCACATTTCATAAGTTTCTGTTCTGCAAATAATCTTGTCATTGGAGGTACTCAGTTCCAACATAAGAACATGCACAATTATACAGTACATGGACTCCACCATGCGGCAATTACAAAAATCAGATAGATCACATTGCCATTAATTAAGAGAGAAGGAAAACTCTGAGAAATGTAAGAAGCTACAGTGGGGCCGATATTGGTAGTGATCACCAGCTCCTCATTTCCACAATGAAATTAAAACTGAAAGCCCCAACAGAAAGATAGATAGAATACCTAGGTTTGATACAACTAAGCTTCTAGAGGAAGAGCACAGAGAAACATTTGCAATTGAATATAAGTGTTGATTTGCAGTCTTAGAGACTTTAAGAGACGAACAGACAATTAATGAAGAATGGTGTGATATTAAGAACATATATCAGTCAGCTGGTAGTGAAGTCTTGGAAAAAAACAGTTACAAGGAGAAAGCTATGGATATCGAATGATACTTGGGATACTATAAAAAGGAGACAAAGACAGAATTTAATTGTTGAAAGTTTTTGAGGAAGTAATGATAATTACAATGTAGAGCATGCTAAGTATTCCAGTACTGACAGTGAGGTCAAAAGAAAAGCCAGGCATGACTGGAGAGAGTATTTAGAAAGTAAAGCAGATGAGGCCGACAAAGCTATGAATTCAGGAAGTGGCTATGGTGTGAGAATTGCTCATAGAATTATTAATGAAATCTCGACTGGGGCAAAGAAGAAGAAGCATATACCTATCAAAAAAAGAGATGGCTCTGTTATAGCAACAAAAGATGAAGAAAGACAATGTTGGATGGAACACTTTAGTGAGGTTATGAATAAGACATATGAAGTTAATAATTTGATTGATATATCTGAAGCTGATGAAGACTTTGATGAGCCCACCACACATGAACTCAGTGTGTTTGAAGTCGAATCCATTCTCAAAAAACTGAAGAGATGGAAAGCCCCTGCATATGATGGAATAACTGCCAAGATGATACTAGCCGAAAATGAAGTGACTCCCAGACTACTTACAAGATTATTTTGTAGAATGAGGCATGAAGAGGCAAAACCTGATGAATGGGAGTCAGGAGTGTTGGTGAAAATAGCTAGAAAGGGAGACCTGACTGATTACAATAATTACAGAGGCATAGCAATTACGTCAGTTGTTATGAAAATATATAGTATGCTTTTTCTTAAGAGACTGGAAAGAAAGATTAATGAAAAGCTAAGAGATGAACTAGCAGGATTTAGAAATGGTAGAAGTTACACTGACCAAATTTGGATTTTGAGATATGTACAGCAATGCATAGAATATAGCAATCACCTTTTGATGGTATTTGTGGACTATGAAAAAGCCTTTGATGGGGTGCACCGGCCAATTCTCTGGAGAATCCTGCATTATTTTATTAATTCTGTTCATGAGCATAGCAAGTGCAAAGTTAATGTTAATGGATTATTATTAAGTGAGTTTCCAATGAACAGCAGAGTACTACAAGGAAATGTGTTGTCACCTATGTTGTTTATACTATTCATAGGCTTTGTAATGTGTAGAACAGTCAGAGATGGTGGAGAAGGATTGGACTGGGTTGATGATAGGAATTTAGCAGACTTAGAGTATGCTGATGACGCTGTCCTTAGCAGAACACCACAGGATCTGCAATGCTTGCTTACCAGAATTCATGAAATATCACCCGAGGTGGGGCTGAAGATAAATAGTAGAAAGACAGAGATGATGAGAACGTAGTTTGTAATGGAAGATGAAATATTATTGGAAGGAGAAAGGATTAATGAGGTAAAATCATTTAAGTATTTAGGAACAATGATCTCCAATACAGGGTCTTTAGAATTAGAGTTTAGTGAAAGATTGAAAAAAGCGAATCAGACAATGTCTAGGTTAAGTAAAATTTGGAAACCAAATCGCCTAAAATAAAAAAAATCAGACTATATATCAGTTTAGTGAGATCGGTGTTACTGTATTGACATGAGTCATGGTATGACAATGAAACAATCTCCAATAGATTTAGTACACTAGAGAATAAAGCCCTCAAAAGGATATTGGGAGTTAACTGGCAGGACAGGATTAGAAATTAAACTATGAAAGATTACTCGAGTACCATATGTAGATGAGATCATGATGAGGGGTAGATGGAGATGGTTTGGGCATGATCATCGCACTCCCTAAGAGAGATTAGTTCACCAAGCGTTTAACTCGGCTCCACAAGGCATTAGAAGAATTGGAAGACACAAGCTTACATGGCTTAGGGCTATAAAGCGCGATGTAGGAGATGATGACTGAAGAAGTATTGAATTAAAAGCTCAAGACAGAGACGACTGCCAAAATTAAACCGAGGCTCTTTGCGTCAATAGGCGTAGGAGATGATGATGATGATGATGATGATAGCAAAGGAGAGAGAGAGAGAGAGAGAGAGAGAGAGAGAGAGAGAGAGAGAGAGAGAGAGAGAGAGATTCTGATAAAGCATAAAAGACTATGCAGTATCTGTTAAAAAACCAATCTCCTTGTTTTGATGGAGAGACTTCAGTGAAAAAGGCGTAAAGAAAGTAAGTGGAATAGGTTAAAAACTGAAAGTACTTAAGTAGAATACTAAACTGCTTCGTATCAATACAAATACCCGCTAAGAAGGAAAAAGAGTGAATGCTATAAGAGAAAGATCCGCAAAGCAGCAACAAACATAAATAAATTATATTGTCTCCTAAACGGTATAATGGGAAATATATACGAAAATAACGTACCTGATACATACAGTGACCAGGAAATAGCAAATAATTTTCTAGTATTCTTTTAAAACAAAATTGAGAATATAACCAGGTCATTTGTAAATACTCAACATCAGATTAATGATACACCTGACACAGCCAAAATGAATAAGATTTAACAACATAACACAAGATGACATCACCAGGATTATCAAGAGAGCAAAGAAAACAAACGGCGCGGTCGATCCTTTGCCAATATCTGAAGTAATTGAAGAGAGAAATTTTTTTTTAGTCTAGCCAAAATAACAATGAGAATAGCAAATGCAAGCATTGATGAATGTAAGTTTCCCAAATCTGAGAAAATGGCCATAGTCACACCAATTCGAAAAATGCTCTGGACCACCAGGAATTAAGCTCATATAGACCTATTTCGAATCCATCCATTGTTTCAAAAGTGCTTCAATAAGTAATACTTGAACAACTAGTCAGTCACTTCGAAGTAATAGAAGTTTTGCCTGACAACCAATCTGCTTACAGATAACTATACTCTATCTACCCTGTTGTAAATGATATGATAGAAATGGATGAAAATAAATGTGGTATTTTAATATTACTTGATCTAAGAACGCTTTTGGTACAGTTGTGCATGAAATGCTACTAAAAGATCTACGGTACATCGGTGTTAAAGATCAAGCTTTCGAATACTTAAAAGGCTTCTTGGTTGGTAGAAATTACTGCGTGCAAATTGGAAACTCTTATTCATCATATGAACCTTTAAACAGAGGGTTACCCCCAAAGGGAGCGTACTTGGCCCAATCTTATTCTACATCTATGCTATTGGTCTATCGAAAATACTACAAAGGCATCGTGGAAAGTTCAAAGTATTTGCAGATGACCTGCAATTTTACTTCTCCATAAACAATATAGATGACACTACTGAAACTCTAAACCGAATCCTTGATAGTCTTAGAGAATGGATGACAATTAAACAACTAAAATTAAATGAGAACAAAACTGAGTTCATGGTGGTGGGTAAGAGAAACACCGTGAGAAGCTTGGGTGATATTCAAATGAACATAGATAATGACTTAGTGCCGATATGTAGTAAAATTCGTGATCTAGGTGTATTTCTTGACTGTAACTTGTCTCTCAATGCCCAAATTAATAATGTAGTAAAAACTAAAGGTTATCATCTAAGAAATATTGGTTTTATGAAAAAGTACCTGGACGAAAATTCTGTACAGAAACTTGTGATAACCTGTGTTTTTAAAAGAATTGACTACTGCAACTCCATCTATTACAATTTACCAAAAGTACAACTTAAGAAATTACAAAATATAATAAACAGTGGAGCAAGACTGCTAAAAGGTGTCCCACCTAGAGAAAGGAACACCCCTATATTAATTGATTTACACCAGCTGCCGATTAAAGCGAGAATTGCACTTAAAATATGTACAATAACTGGTCGTACAAACTACTCAAGAGAATTGCTACATATTGCACACACAAGAAGGTCAGAAAAAGATATATAGCTTGGAAAAATCCCGAAGTATAGAGCATCAAAAGATATCACTAAAGTAAAACAAATAAAAAGAGCAGATAGGACAGTTATAAGAAAACATTGAGATATACGGATAAGGTGGAAATAATATTTTGAGAGACTATTGAATGAAGAAAATGAGAGATTGATACAGGAAGATGGAGTACTGGGAGAGGAGGGCATAAATTTACTGCAGGATTTATTTGAGAAGACATATGAACCGGAGGAGATCCAAGATAAATGGAGGAAGAGATTTATTGTTCCAATATTTAAAGGTAAAGGAGATATTCAAGGCTGTAACAGCTACAGGGGAATCAAGCTGATGTCCTATACAATTAAAATATGGGAAAGAATTATAGATAAAAGGTTGAGAGGAGAGGTAGAAATATCATGACAACTGTTTGGATTTATGCCAAATCGAAGCACCACTGATGCCGTGTACGTATTGAGACAGTTGATGGAATAGTAGGGAGGTCAGAAGACTCTACAGTATATGCTGTTTCCATAGATCTAAAAAGGGAATTTACCAGAGTGACAAGGTAGGAGATTTGGAGATGTCTAAGGGAATAGCTGGCACCAGAAAAAAATACATATGATTGATACAAGAAAGGTATATGAGGAACGTGGAAGCGACAGTGAGAAGTTCTGTGGGAGAGACTGAAAGTCAAGAAGTGAAACATGGTTTACCTCAGGGATCTATACTTGGCCTATTCCTCATTAATATTGTAATGGAAATGATGACAGAGAATGTGACGGATGAGACGCCATGGTTGATGATTTATGCAGATGATATGGTGCTATATGCTGACACAAAGGTGGAGTTGGAACAGAGACTTGAGGCATGGAGGAAGGCTTTGGAGGATAGAGGAATGAAAAAGTAGAAGAAATTAAATGATGGGGAGGACATGGTGCTGAATGGAGAAAAACATCAAGAGTGGATAAATTCAAATATTTGGAAGTAAGGAAGGAGAGATCATATGCAGGATACAATGTGGATTGAAAAATTGGAGAGAGTGTCGGGTGTACTGAATGACAGGAAAGTCCCAGTTGAACTCGAGGGAATGCAATATAAAACAGCCGTGAGACCTGCAATGCTGTATAGCATAGAAACTTCCCCAATCAAAAGAACAGATGAAAGTAGATTGAATGTTGCAGAGAAGAGGATGTTGCGCTGGATGTCTAGAGTGACGAGGAAGGATAGAGTGAGAAATGAATATATCAGAGATACGACACGGGTTACAGAAGCTGCAGGAAAGTTGCAGTAAGCAAGGTTAATATGGTAGGGACATGTGATGAGGCGGGATGAGGAGTACATTGGTCACATAGTAATGGAGATTGAGGTTCCGGGAAGACAACGGAAGAGAAGACTGCATCAAGGAGGATATGTGGGAAAAGATTGTAAATGAGAATATGATATATGGAAGATTGAGGTGGGGAAGAGTCACCAAAAACAGCGACCCCATATAAATGGGCTAATAATGCTGTAAAGAAGGAAAAAGAAAATAGTTACTGACCCAAGGGTCAAAGCTGGGTTGGGAGGTCAGATGGTTCCCCTAAGACGCTTAATGTCATGACTACCCGGCCCTTACACGTGGTAGCCTATGTAGTAATCTCTCCTTAGTCTTAAAATTGAGCAAAAGTACAATAGGTATTAGAGCCATTTACGCTCAAGATTATAGCCATGAAAACGCATTACAAAACGGTAGAGCTCTTACAATACAGGGTAATAAAGAAAAATTCCGAGCGTAGAGAAAAACCCTAATGAAATATGTGAAATAGAATGAAAATGACAGACAGGTGCCATGCTTTTCCACCTATTCTCCTATAGCCTCCTCCTTTCCCGTCTTTAGTAAAAGTTTCTGGTCAAAACTATTAATCATAACTTCAAAATGTCTTTGGAAAATCACTGAAATTTCTTGTTATAGATATAGATATAATATTGAAGAAGAAACAAAATACTTTCTGAGCCATTCCTAATAATATTACTCCTTTTCTTGAAGCAAATGAAAAAAAAAAAAAAAAAAACACTTTTTGGATAATCTACACAGTAGTTAGTTGCTAAACCGGTGGCATAAAGATGAACAGGCAGACAAAGAAAGAATGCCAGCGAAGAAGAATCGGTAATAAAAACAAAGATGTTCTCGTAAGGCCTAAGCCATATAAATCAGCGGGCAGTGAGGAGCCGAAATGCTAACTCAGCTCAAATATTGAGAGCCCCAAGGCTTCGGTGATGGATAGCTGTGAAAGATACGTAAAAAAAAAGAAGTTATATCAAAGTACTTAAAGGAATATGTGCCCCAGGATAGAAATAGTATTGAATTCAATTGATGTGTTGTCTTTTCCTCATATTTTCAATCCGAGTTGGATGCATTTGATGAAGTGATAAAATTATTTTGTAAAATACAGAAACCAACACACACACACACACACACACACGCACACACACATACACACACACACACACACACATATATATATATATATATATATATATATATATATATATATATATATATATATATATATACTATATATATGATATACATTTATATATATATATATATATATATATATATATATATATATATATATATATATATATATATATATATATATATATATATATAATATGCATTTATATATATATATATATATATATATATATATATATATATATATATATATATATATATATATATATATATATATATACATACATATACCAAGGCATTTCCCGCTATTTGGGGGGTAGCCGACATCAAACAAATGAAACAGAAAAGGGAACCCCTCCTCTCTACGTTCCTCCCAGCCTGACAAGGGACTCAACTGAGTTCGGCTGGTACTGCTAGGGGTGCCACAGCCCACCCTCCCCCGTTATCCACCACATATGAAGCTTCATAACGCTGAATCCCCTACTGCTCCTACCTCCGCGGCCTTCCAAGGCACCGGAGGAAGCAGCAGGGCCTACCGGAACTGCGTCACAATCACTCGCCATTCATTCCTATTTCTAGCACGCTCTCTTGCCTCTCTCACATCTATCTTCCTATCACTTAGAGCTTCCTTCATTCCATCCATCCACCCAAACCTTGGCCTTCCTCTTGTACTTCTCCCATCAACTCTTGCATTCATCACCTTCTTTAGCCGACAGCCAGTTTCCACTCTTTCAACATGGCCAAACCACCTCAACACATTCATATCCACTCTAACTGCTAATTCATTTCTTACATCCGGTATCACCCTCACTACTTCGTTCCTAACCCTATTTACTCGAGATTCACCAGCGATACTCCTTAGACATTTTATCTCAAACACATTCAATTTCTGTCTCTCCGTCACTTTCATTCCCCACAACTCCGATCCATACATCACAGTTGGTACAATCACTTTATCATACAGAACTCTCTTTCCATTCATTCCCAACCCTCTATTTTTTACTGCTCATTTAACTGCCCCCAACACTTTGGATCCTTCATTCACTCTCTGATATACATCTGCTTCCATTCCACCATTTGCTGCAACAACAGACCCCAAGTACTTAAACTGATCCACCTCCTCAAGTAACTCTCCATTCAACATGACATTCAACCTCGCACCACCTTCCCTTCTTGTACATCTAATAATCTTACTCTTACCCACAATAACTCTCAACTTCCTTCTCTCACACACCATTCCAAATTCTGTCACTAATCGGCCAAGCTTCTCTTCCGTGTCTCCAACCGGAACAGTATCATCCGCAAACAACAACTGATTTACCTCCAATTCATGGTCATTCTCGTCTACCAGTTTCAATCCTCGTCCAAGCACTCGAGCATTCACCTCTCTCACCACTTCATCAACATTCAAGTTAAACAACCACAGGGACCTCACACATCCCTGTCTCAGCCCCACTCTCACCGGAAACCAATCGCTCACTTCATTTCCTATCCTTACACATACTTTACTTTTGTAGAAACTTTTCACTGCTTGCAACAACCTTCCACCAGCTCCATATAACCTCATCACATTTTATATTGCTTCCCTATCAACTCTATCATACGCTTTCTCCAGATCCATAAATGCAACATACACCTTACCTTTTGCTAAATATTTCTACCATATCTGCCTAACTGTAAAAATCTGATTCATACAACCCTTACCTCTTCTAAAACCACCCTGTACTTCTAAGATTGCATTCTCTGTTTTATCCTTAAACCTATTAATCAGTACTCTACCATACATTTTTCTCCCCACACTCAACAAACTAATACCCCTTGAATTACAACACTCATGCACATCTCCCTTACCCTCATATAGTGGTACAATACACGCACAAACCCAATCTACTGGTACCATTGACAACACAAAACACATATTAAACAATCTCACCAACCATTTAAGTACAGTCACACCCCCTTCCTTCAACATCTCAGCTCTCACACCATCCATACCAGATGATTTCCTATTCTCGTTTCATCTAGTGCTCTCCTCACTTCCTCTCTTGTAACCTCTCTCTCATTCTCATCTCCCATCGCCGGCACCTCAACACCTGCAACAGCAATTATATCTGCCTCCCTATTATCCTCAACATTCAGTAAACTTTCAAAATATTCTGCCCACCTTTTCCTTGCCTCCTCTCCTTTTAACAACCTTCCATTTCCATCTTTCACTAGTCTCTTCAATTCTTTAACCAGCCTTCCTTACTCTCTTCACTTCTTTCCCAAACTTTTTCTTATTCTCTTCATATGAATGACCCAATCCCTGACCCCACCTCAGGTCAGCTGCCCTCTTTGCCTCACTTACCTTGCACTTTACTTCCACATTTTTTTCTCAATATCTTTCATACTTCTCTACACTATTACTCTGCAGCCATTCTTCAAAAGCCCTCTTTTTCTCTTTCACTTTTACCTTCACTTCTTCATTCCATCATTCACTGCCCTTCCTCATGCTGCATCCAACAACCTTCTTTCCACACACATCACTTGCAATCCCAACAAAATTTTCTTTTACTAACTTCCACTCCTCCTCTCAATTACCAGTTTCTCTTACTTTCACTTCGTCATATATCCTTTTCAACCTTTCCTGATATCTATTTTTTACCCCCGGTTTTATTAGCTCTTCAACCCTCACTATGTGGCGGGATGTTGCAAAAACAACCCCCACACTCTTGAATCTTACTTCTGACAATTGTCTCCGCAACACAAACTTTCCTCTGACTTTATCTAAAACCAGACTCTTAGACAAAAAGGACAAAAACAAAACATAACATAACCTTAAAACTATATTTCTTCAAACTGCAATACAACATCAACAACCAAAATAATTACACTTATAACTATTCTTTAACTTAATAAATATACCAAAAAAACTGTAACACCATTTAAATAAAAACCCCTAACAAACTTAAACTGAACCGCACACCAACTCAAAATATGTGTTTATATATATTACGACACCAACACTGTCACCACACATAAGCCGAACTGTCTTTTCACGGCAAACTACCACTACAGTTTATAGTAACAGAAGAGTTCTTAATTTGCCATAACGGCCTCAACTCCTTGAGTCACAGGTGTCAGTATCGTCATCATCATCATCATCATCATCGTCATCATCATCATTATCATCATCGTCATCATCATTATACACAATCTTTATAAACAGGCCAGGTCATCGACAATCGTCAATCCAAAACAGCAGTCTAAATATGATCAGTTCCAGGCCAGGTCATCAACAGTTAATTCAACAAAAAAAACCTCTCAAAGGAGGAATCACGGCTTTTGAAAACCAATGAACACTTCCACACTGGTAATAATATTGAAGTACATCCAGCATTCACACAACTGCCTTAAGCTGCAGTCAAATCATAAAAGCATTCGCTCCGAAACATTCACCACTGTCGTAACCTAACTAAAAAATGTAAAGAAACAACCTCAAATATACCGACAGTCTTTCCCACTACAAACAATCATTCGCTAACTACCACTTGTTCTTCAGCGCGCACCGCGGACACACAAACACACATACACACACACAAACACACAAACACCCCTACAAACACACACACACACACTCTCTCTCGCGCACGCGCGATTTAGCAAAACTAAAGCAAATGAAATTCTCTCTCTCTCTCTCTCTCTCTCTCTCTCTCTCTCTCTCTCTCTCTCTCTCTCTCTCTCTCTCTCTCTCTCTGGATTTGGCAAAAGAAAATAAACAAAAAATAAAACGAAAATTAATCCTCCACATTCCTCCCCCCTTACTTTGCCAAATCCGTCTCACACAAAACTTACAATATTTTTTTCATTACCCAGTCGCAGTCGGGAACAGGTAACTGGGCCCCCATATACTCTCTCATTCACTTCTTCCATATCACAATCATTCGCTACATGAACACTATTCCTATTTAAATCCCTATCATCTAATATATCATGTACAATGCCATCTACCTCGTTCTCATCTGGCCCTAAAATCTCACTTATTTCTGTCAGCATTTCATCCATTTCATCAAAACCATTTTCAACTTTAATAAAAGATTCATTCATACAACTTATCATTCTCCTATCTCTCACTTTCGCATTCATCATACTTTCTTTTACATCATCTAACGAAAAGCCACCCACAATATAAATATCATTCATACTCAGCCATGATTCATCTGTATTAATACATTTATCTTCCACACTCACTTGTACATTTACACCCTTGTCATGCATATTCAGATTCTTACCTATACCTATAAATTTCCCTTGCACTTTCTCCTCACTTAAAACTTTCAAACGCCTCTTTTTTCTATATTCAACTAACACTAATTGTTTATTTTCCAGCCCTAACTTCTCATGCATACTAGATTCATACTTGCTCATTTCCAACCAATTATTCATCCCATTCTCACGAACATTGATCCTATTTCTTCTACACACACAGGAGGACTCACCAAGTTGAACCCTCTCACACTCTAGTTTCCCGAACATCCTGGCTGACTTAATCCCTTCTTCCTCCATACTCTAGCTACATGTCCATCTGCACCACATTCAGTACACTTACCCCGTGGCTCCTTGCACATTCTAGCATAATGACCATCCTTACCACAATTACCACAAATCACATTCATACGATTACTCCTACATCCACTTGCTACGTGCCCAGTCATACCACACCGATAACACTTAATCACTTTCTCTTTCTTACAGTCGCTAATACGATGCCCTATCTCTCCACACACCCGAAACATGCTCCTAATGCTCATCTACACTCGTTCTTTTTATGTCGTACCTTCCCACACCTATAACACCTCTCTTCACGGATACCACTACCTAACCCACCTTGCTGCGCACTAGCACTTTTATCTCTCCAAACTTGATTTCCCTGTCTAAACCTGTCATTTCTCGGCATGGGTATTCCTACATTACTCACCCTAACACTTCTATCTACTACAATATCAGCTACCCTTATTGGCCCTCTCATAACAGCATCTCTAAAACTACCAAATTCTGCCACACTTTCCTCCATTCCAGTTCTTACACTCACAGATTTACTTTCTTTCATACACCTATCCAACTCGTAATCCTCAACTATCTCTAAAATATCATCCCAAGTCAATCTCTCTCTAGTCCACCTCATTTTCTCCTTCCGTTTCAAATTAATAAACTCACACACACTCTCTAGTACTGTACCCAAAACCTTTTTCATTAGTTCCTTATTTTCATTTATTCCTTCGTCCCCATACTTCTTTTTAGCCAATGTTTCTAACCGACTTACATACATCGAGATTGCTTCACCCACCTTCATTCGTGCTTTATCAAAATCATTTTTTCGCTTATACCTAACACTACCTTTCATACGTTTTACCTGTTCAATTATACTCTTCTTTACACTTTCATATTCAACCTCTCCTACACTCATTATCACTCCATACATCGTCAACAAATATCCTGACAAAAATTCTCCCAACTCCCTAGCCCAAGCTCTCTCACTATCCCCATACTTAGCCTGACAAAACTCTTCATATTCCCTAAAGAAGTCATATACATCTCTACTGCTATGTTCATTAAAACTTTCACACCTAGGTACCTCTCTCATAAACACTGTCTTACAAACTTCCTCTACTTCATTCTCACTACTATCTTTACTGCCTACTCCCTTCTTGTTGCCTTCTTCATTTGAATACAATGAATCTAATTCTACACTCAAAGTCCTATCTTTAACTATTCCCTTCTTACCCTTTTTCTTACTAACCACCTTCACCCATTCATGATCATCCTCACTCACACCCTGACCTTTCTTCTTTTCTTTCTTCACAGTATCTTTACCTTTCTTCTCAGTCTTCCTATCACCCTTTGTTCCAATCTTACTATGTCTAGGCCCTTTACTTTCAATATCACTATCACTACCTTCCCCATTATCACTTACACTATCCTCTTCCACCATCAACCCGTTACCAGAAGCAGAAGCCACTCCTCCGACTGCACCTTCACCCATGACAGTTTTCATCATCCCCATTACTTGCCCTACCATTGCTTCCATTCGTTTCTCATTTTCTCTCATCCTCATCTCAACACCCTCTTCCACTCTCTCTACAGTTCCCTTTAACTCCCTAAGCTCCTTCTGCATCGCCTCATTCTCCCTGTGCAACCTCTCATTCTCTACTAGCAACCTCTCCTCACGCTCCTTACTCAGCCGTAATTCCTCCTTCAAAACCCTTAATTGCTCCTCCATTTTTCATCAACCTTAATCTTAAGTCCGTCCTTCGTCCAACAGTCCAGCTTCCTACCCCACCTCGGCAGTCCCTGTCCGGGCGCCAAAATAATGTGGCGGCATGTTGCATAAACAACCCCAAACCCTTGAATCTTACTTCTGACAATTGTCTCCGCAACACAAACTTTCCCCTGACGTTATATAAAACCAGACTCTTAGACAAAAAGGACAAAAACAAAACATAACATAACCTTAAAACTATATTTCTTCAAACTGCTAAACAACATCAACAACCAAAATAATTACACTTATAACTAATCTTTAACTTAATAAATATACCAAAAAAACCGTAACACCATTCAAATAAAAACCCCTAACAAACTTAAACTAAACCGCACACCAACTCAAAATATGTGTTTATATGTATTACGACACCAACACTGTCGCCACACATAAGCCGAACTGTCTTTTCACGGCAAACTACCACTACAGTTTATGGTAACAGAAGAGTTCTTAATTTGCCATAACGGCCTCAACTCCTTGAGTCACAGGTGTCAGTATCGTCATCATCATCATCATCATCATCGTCATCATCATTATACACAATCTTTATAAACAGGCCAGGTCATCGACAATCGTCAATCCAAAACAGCAGTCTAAATATGATCAGTTCCAGGCCAGGTCATCAACAATTAATTCAACAAAACAAACCTCTCAGAGGAGGAATCCCGGCTTTTGAAAACCAATGAACACTTCCACACTGGTAATAATATTGAAGTACATCCAGCGTTCACACAACTGCCTTAATCTGCAGTCAAATCAGAAAAGCATTCGCTCCGAAACATTCACCACTGTCGTAACCTAACTAAAAAATGTAAAGAAACAACGTCAACTATACCGATAGTCTTTCCCACTACAAACAATCATTCGCTAACTACCACTTGTTCTTCAGCGCGCACCGCGGACACACAAACACACACACACTCTCTCTCGCGCACGCACGATTTAGCAAAACTAAAGCAAATGAAATTCTCTCTCTCTCTCTCTCTCTCTCTCTCTCTCTCTCTCTCTCTCTCTCTCTCTCTCTCTCTCTCTCTCTGGATTTGGCAAAAGAAAATAAAAAAAAAAAAATTAATTCTCCACAACTACCTCCCTTTTACATTCACCTACTCTATTCCCCCCATTCTTTTGCTACAACAAATCTTCCTTCCACCAAAAAATGATCAGACATACTGTTAGCCATACCCCTAAACACGTGCACGTCTTTCAATCTTCCAAACATTCTTTTAGTTCTCAACACATAATCCATTAACGCCCTTCCTACCACTCTTCCATTTGTCACTCTTACCCATGTATACTTGCTTTTATCTTTCTTTTTGAAAAAGCTAGAACTTATCACCATCTCTTGCTCAACACACATATCTATCAGTCTCTCACCACTCTCATTTTCACCCAGTACACCATACTTCCCAATGACACCTTCTACCTCTCCAGCGTCCGCTCTAGCATTTAAGTCACCCATGACAACTACATAATTCCTTCTACCAAGTCCTTCTACACACCTAGTTAATTCATTCCAGAACTCATTCCGCTCTTCTTCACTTTTCTCACAACCTGGCCCATACGCACTGACAGAAGCCCAACATTCCCTACCCAACCTGACCTTTACCCACATTAACCTAGATGATATCTCCTTCCATTCCACTACTTTACCTGTCATCCATTCACTCAGCAATAAAGCCACACCTTCTCTTGCTCTTCCCCTTTCAATCACAAACACTCTACCAGACATTTCACCAAATATCACTTCACTTTTCCCTTTTATATTTGTCTCACACAAAGCCAGTATATCCATCCTTCTTTTCCTAAACATGAAAAAGCTAGAACTTATCACCATCTCTTGCTCAACACACATATCTATCAGTCTCTCACCACTCTCATTTTCACCCAGTACACCATACTTCCCAATGACACCTTCTACCTCTCCAGCGTCCGCTCTAGCATTTAAGTCACCCATGACAACTACATAATTCCTTCTACCAAGTCCTTCTACACACCTAGTTAATTCATTCCAGAACTCATTCCGCTCTTCTTCACTTTTCTCACAACCTGGCCCATACGCACTGACAGAAGCCCAACATTCCCTACCCAACCTGACCTTTACCCACATTAACCTAGATGATATCTCCTTCCATTCCACTACTTTACCTGTCATCCATTCACTCAGCAATAAAGCCACACCTTCTCTTGCTCTTCCCCTTTCAATCACAAACACTCTACCAGACATTTCACCAAATATCACTTCACTTTTCCCTTTTATATTTGTCTCACACAAAGCCAGTATATCCATCCTTCTTTTCCTAAACATGCTTCCAATCTCACATCCTTTACTCTCTATAGTACTACATCCACGCACATTCAAACATCCCAAATCTAGAGTGCGGGGAGCAGTCACTCTCCCCCCAGCTCCACTTCTTTGATGTCTCACAGGATTCTAATACAGGCGAGGGGGTTCCCAGCCCTCTCGTCCCGTCCCTTTTAGTCGCCTCTTACGACACTCAGGGATACATTTGCGCTATTCTAATTGTTTATATGCCCCCGTGGCCACTATATATATATATATATATATATATATATATATATATATATATATATATATATATATATATATATATATGTATATATATATATATATATATATATATATATATATATATATATATATATATATATATATATATATATATATATACATATATATATATATATATATATACATTCAAATTATACGATATGCAAACTTATATTTGAGGTATTAGATATAAATTCCTCTTTGTTACTAATCATGCTACAAAATTTGATGTCAGGTTACTGATGGGTTCTCAATATTCATGAAGTGTGAATGAAAAAATAGTACGGGCATGTAAACATGTCTCAATTTTTCTTAATCTGCAGGTTTCTTTTAAAATTTATATTTTCTTTCAGGGGTTCTCTATCATGACTTTGCACCAGGAGATTTGTTTTAGCTTTCTACATGACGATAAACAGCGAAATTCGAAGTACTTTTTCATGAAAACTGTATTTATGGTCTACAAAATTAACTGTATCAGGCCATTTGCTTTGATTTAAACCTATATGATTTTTTTTTTCAATGTTACATTGCAACCCCATCACGACATCAATAATTAAATTTTACTTGATGTTGAAATCATTTCCCAAACCTTTAGAATATATTGTATAAAAATAGTTATATTTCAACCTTTAAAATTGAAAACATTCCGGATTAAGTAAATGCGTTTACATTCTTAAAATTCTTCAAAATTGATATTGATAAATATTTTTCTTTCCTAGCGTGCAAACACGAAAATTACAACCAACAAACTATTTGTATAACATTTCTTACATGTAATCCTGAAGAATGACATTTGACTTCATAAGATTATACTAATACAACTTTGACTTAAAGAGAGAGAGAGAGAGAGAGAGAGAGAGAGAGAGAGAGAGAGAGAGAGAGAGAGAGAGAGAGAGAGAGAGAGCCAGTCGAGAGGAGGAAGCAATTTTGGATTCTGCTCTCGACTTGACTTAATTAGATATCGGAAAATCAAGAGAATTCTTAGCAAGACCCGAGAGAAAGACGAGCGAGGGTCTGCAAAGGACTTGGGGGAATGCTGGAGATATGTTTTTTTAACGAGTGATTGTGACTCGCCATAAAGTAAAGGTCAACACAACGAATATAATAATTAATACCGTAAAACAGATTTGAATAGGATATCTATATTTGAAATACCCAAACTTCCAAGTTGACGTCTGTAACGGTGGGGGGAAGGTAATCAATTTCAACTCTTTTGATGACAACGAGACATCCAATTTGTTACATTCAGAACAATGAGAGAGAGAGAGAGAGAGAGAGAGAGAGAGAGAGAGAGAGAGAGAGAGGTCTCTGTAAAAGTAACTAGGAGTTGATAAAAATTTACTGGTTGAAACTCGTGTTCAGCTGTTTAATAAGATGAACTACACGCTTCTGAATTGGTACGAGATATAAGAAGACGAAACAGTGATGATGAAACTACTCATCAGATACAATAAATGTCTCAGCTCTCATTCATTATACGTCAAAGAAAAAAAAGTTTATACGACACCCTAAAGTTTCCATGGCAACAGTGATGTTTTGAGGAAAGGGAATGAATTTCATTGTTGGTGATGTTAAACTCAGATTATCATTTTCAATTCTCTGGATTTAGTTTATACAGTTGCTTATTGAAGGTTAGACGACTGTTTGTCAAACAAATGACATTACATAATTAGTATCATTCATATACTGTCGTTTATAGAACATTTAATAATAAAAAAAAAATAAGACCATTAGTAAAAGAAATAGTTGTATATTACTGTTTTTCACTACTAAAATTTAAGATACGAGCTTTTATTATGAAAATCCTACTCCATCCCATGATCTATCAAAACACCCATAGATTATCAATCTTGGAAAGTCCTTGAACGATAAATAAAGACAAAATATCACCCGAGTGAACAGCCAAAGCACTAAAGTCTCTCTCTCTCTCTCTCTCTCTCTCTCTCTCTCTCTCTCTCTCTCTCTCTCTCTCTCTCTCTCTCTCTCTCTCTCTCAAGAATAATTAAACTTTAAATTAGGAAGGGGGATGAAAATCTATTTGCAACTCTTAGCCATCAAATATCTTATGTAATAGAATACTGACTTTTTGACCACGAATCTAGAAAGCAAGAAATCTATAAATATAAAAGGACAAAATATAGCGCTTATTAGAAGAATTAAAATCAAAATAAAAGAAAAAAAAAACGGAGAACAATGGTAACTTGCCATTCTAAAGCAGAGAAAATTAAGATGATTAAAACTTGGAATACGTTTGAAATAGCCAAATCGGAAAGATTACAATAAAAAAATTCAAATATATACACTAGTTATTTGTAAAATAATGTCATAATAAATTTTATATCAAAATGAAAAACACATGCCTAAACATGAAAAGAGGATATCGCCAAGGAACATCAGTTTAGACAGAAATGTAACAGGCGTCTTATTTTGACGACGTAAAAGAACCAAATAAAAGTACTAGGAAAGGCAGAACATTTTACCCAGCACCCTCAAAAAATCTTTAACAACACAGCAGCATTGGACGCTATTCCCCTTAGGGCCTGACTCTTCCAAACTCTATATATTTTTCTTTTCCCTCATCTCTTACTGTTCGTAGCCAAAGGAAGCTTTATCATACTTCATCATATTGTTTTTTTTTCCAAATAGAATTACCATTCGGGGGTGGAATGACAGCTCAAATATTTCATAATAATCCTTTTTGGAATTATAAAAACAAACTCTAAAGGCCAAAAAAAAAAAAAAAAAAAAAAAATCATTAACTTTGTTTCTCGAAAGGATAAAACAATAAATATAATGATAAAAAATGTGTTATGTATATCTATAAAAAGATCAACAACGAAATCTCAACTGAAGCAATACTATGTAACCTGAAATAAAGAAATTAGAAGTATTGACAGAAATCAATTATCAGTACAGTATATAATGCCTAAATCATATAAAACCATATACTACACGCGGATAATATATATAAAGAAATAGGCTCATGCATTTATATTGTATTATAATGTATTTTAGGATTTCTTTCCTTACCCCTCCAATTTTTAAGATGTTTCTAAAATTTCTTTATGCATTTTAAACTTTTACATACTTAAAGTACCCCTTTATACTTTATATATTATAATACTTGTTTATCCATTGTTAATCGTAAAAATAGCCCCGAAACCAAAATTCTACTAATTTTTCGATAAACCTCAGAGAAAGGGGGATTTTTTAAATGATATAGCTTGGTGAAATCAATTCCTAAGAGTCTTAGACGTGGAATTTTATTGGAATTTATACATTTGGTGACTTTATTTCGCTATGGCGAGATTGAAATGAGATTTGTTTAATGTACCAATCTATCTACACATTCTTTGTCAGCAGCATTATAAGCCTATTTATGCGGAAAGTTGGGAAACACAATTTTTGGTGACGGCCAGGGTACGGAAATTTTCCTCAGCTCTAGATCCCCTAGGATAATTTCCTCATCGGACATTTTCCTCAGCTCTATATCACCTAGGAAAACTTCCACAACGGATATGTCCTCAGCTCTATATCACCTAGGATAATTTCCCCGACGGACATTTTCCTCATCTCTATATCACCTAAGAAAACTTCAACAACGGATATTTCCTCAGCTGTATATCAACTACGATAGTTTCCCCAACGAATATTTCCTCAGCTCTATATCACCTAGGAAAACTTCCACAACGGATATTTCCTCAGCTCTATATCAACTACCATAATTTCCCTAACGGACATTTCCTCAGCTCTATATCACCTAGGACAATTTCCCCATCGGACATTTTCCTCAACTCTATATCACCTGAGACAACTTCCCCACCGGACATTTTCCTCAGCTCTATATCACCACGGATAATTTCCCCACCGGACATTTTCCTCAGCTCTATATCCACTAGGACAATTTCTCTGCCAGTCATTTTCCACAGCTCTATATCACCTAGGAAAACTTCCCCAACGGACATTTCCTCAGCTTTATATCACCTAAGACAATTTCCCCACCAGACATTCTCCTCAGCTCTATATCACCTGGGATAACTTTCAAATCGGACATTTTCCTCAGCTCTATATCACAAAGGACAATTTCCCCACCGGACATTTTCTTCAGCTCTATATTACAGAGGACAATTTTTGCACTCGACATTTTCCTTAGTTCTATATTACCTAGGACAATTTCCCCACCGGACATTATCCTCACCTCTATATCACCTAGGACAATTTCCCCATCGGATATTTTCCTCAGCTCTATATCACCTAGGACAATTTTCACACCGGATAATTTCCTCAGCTCTATATCCCCTGGGAAAATTTCCCCACCGGACATTTTCCTCAGCTCTATATCACCTAGGACAATTCGCAAGTAGACATTTTCCTCAGCTTTATATCACCTACAGTAGAACAATTTCCCCACCGGACTTATCCTCAGCTCTATAACACTTAGAACGATTTGACCACTGGACATTTTCCTCAGCCCTATATCACCTAGGAGAATTTCCCCACCGGAAATTTTCCTCACCTCTATATTACCTAGAAAAATTTCCTCACCGGACATTTTCCTCAGCTCTATATCACCTAGGACAATTTCCCCACCGGACATTTTCCTCAGCTCTATATCAGGTAGAACAATTTCCACACAGACATTTTCCTCCGCTCCATATCACCTAGGAAAATTTCCCCACCGGACATTTTCCTAAGCTCTATATCAGGTAGAACAATTTCCCCACAGACGTTTTCCTCAGCTCCATATCCCCTAGGACAATCTCCCTACCTGACATTTTCTCAACTCTTTTTCACTTAGGACAATATCCGACCGGACATTGTCCTCAGCTCTATATCACCTAGGACAATTTCCCCGCTGGACATTTTCCTCTGCTCTATGTCACCTAGAACAATTTGACCACCGGACATTTTCCTCAGCTCTATATCACCTAGGACAATTTCCCCACTGGTCATTTTCCTCAGCTCCATATCAATTAGGACAATTCACCAACTGGACATTTTCCTCAGCTCTATATCACCTAGGACAATATCCCCACCGGACATTTTCCGCAGCTCTATATTCCCTAGGACAATATCCCCACCCGACATTTTCCTCAGTTCTATATTCCCTATGGCAATATCCCCACCAGGGGTTTTACTCAGCTCTATATCCCTTAGGACAATATCCCCATCGGACATTTTCCTCAGCTCTATATCACCTAGGAAAATTTCCTTGCCGGACATTTTCCTCAGCTCTATATCCCCTGGGAAAATTTCCCCATCGGACATTTTCCTCAGGTCTATATTACCTAAGAGAATTCCCCAAGCAGATATTTTCCTCAGCTCTATATCACCTAGAGTAGGACAATTTCCCAATGGACATTTTCCTCAGTTCCATATCACATAAGACAATTTCCCTACCAGACATTTTCCTCAGCTCTATATCACTTAGGACAATTTACCAACTGGAAATTTTCTTCAGCTCTATATACCTAGGACAATTTCCCCACCGGACCTTTTCCTCAGCTCTATATTCCCTATGGCAATATTCCCACCCGGCGTTTTACTCAGCTTTATATCCCTTAGGACAATATCCCCATCGGACATTTTCCTCAGCTCTATATCACCTAAGAAAATTTCCTTACCAGACATTTTCCTCAGCTCTATATCCCCTGGGAAAATTTCCCCACCGGACATTTTCCTCAGGTCTATATTACCTAAGAGAATTCCCCAAGCAGACATTTTTCTTGGCTCTATATCACCTAGAGTAGGACAATCACCTGGAAAAATTTCCCAACCGGATATTTTCCTCAGCTCTATATCACCGAGGACAATTTCCCCACCGTACATTTTCCTAAGCTCTATATCAGGTAGAACAATTTCCACACAGACGTTTTCCTCAGCTCCATATCCCCTAGGACATTTTCCCTACCTGACATTTTCTCAACTCTTTATCACCTAGGACAATATCCCCACCGGACATTTTCCTCAGCTCTATATCACCTAGGACAATTTCCCCACCGGACATTCTCCTCAGCTCTATATCATATAGGATAATTTCCCCGCTGGACATTTTCCTCTGCTCTATGTCACCTAGAACAATTTGACCACTGAACATTTTCCTCAGCTCAATATTACATAGGACAATTTCTCAATGGACATTTTCCTCAGCTACATATAACCTAAGGCAATTTCCCCACCAGACATTTTCCTTAGCTCTATATCACTTAGGACAATTTCCCAACTGGAAATTTTCCTCAGCTCTATATCACCTAGGATAATTTCCCCACCGGACATTTTCCTCACCTCTATCTCCTAGGACAATATCCCCATCCAACATTTTCCTCAGCTCTATATTCCCTATGACAATATTTCCACCCGGCATCTTCCTCAGCTCTATATCCCTTAGGACATTATCCCCGGCGGAAATTTTCCTCAGCTCTATATCCACTAGGAAAATCTCCCCACTAGACATTTCCCTTGGCTCTACATCCCCTAAGAAAATTTCCCCACCAGACATCTTCCTCAGCTCTCTATCACCTTCGAAAATTTCCCCACCGGACATTTTCCTCAGCTCTACATCCCCTAGGACAATTTTTCCACCATACATTTTCCTCAGCTCTATATCAGGTAGAACAATTTCCACACAGACATTTCCCTCAGCTCTATATCCCCTAGGACAATTTCCCCACCGGACATTTTCCTTAGCTCTATATCACCTAGGACAATTTCCTGACCGGGCATTTCCCTCAGCTCTACATCCACTAGGACAATTTTACCACCGGACCTTTTCCTAAGCTCTATATCACCTACGACAATTTCTCCACCGGACATTTTCTTCACCTCTATATCACCTGGGAAAATTTCCACACAGGACATTTTCCTCATCGCTAGATCACTTTTGACAATTTCCCCACTGGACATTTTCCTCAGCTCTATATCCCCTAGGATAATTTCCCCACCGGACATTTTCCTCAGCTCTATATTCCCTAGGACAATATCCCCACCCGACATTTTCCTCAGCTCTATATTCCCTATGGCAATATCCCCACCCGGCATTTTACTCAGGTCTATATCCACAAGGAAAATTTCCTTACCGGAAATTTTTCTCAGCTCTATATCCCCTGGGAAAATTTCCCCACCGGACATTTTCCTCAGGTCTATATTACCTAGGAGAATTCCCCAAGGAGACATTTTCCTCAGCTCTACAGTATATCACCTTGAGTAGGACAATTTCCCAATGGACATTTTCCTCACCTCCATATCACATAAGACAATTTCCCTACCAGACATTTTCCTCAGCCTTATATCACTTAGGACAATTTACCAACTGGTAATTTTCCTCAGCTCTATATCACCTAGGACAATTTCCCCAACGGACCTTTTCCTCAGCTCTATATTCGCTATGGCAATATCCCCACCCGGCGTTTTACTCAGCTCTATATCCCTTAGGACAATATCCCCATCGGACATTTTCCTCAGCTCTATATCACATAGGAAAATTTCCTTATCGGACATTTTCCTCAGCTCTATATCCCCAGGGAAAATTTCCCCACCGGACATTTTCCTCAGGTCTATATTACCTAGGAGAATTCCCCAAGCAGACATTTTCCTCAGCTCTATATCACCTAGAGTAGGACAATAACCTGGAAAAATATCCCCACCGGACATTTTCCTCAGCTCTATATCACCTAGGACAATTTCCATACCGGACATTTTCCTCAGCTCTATATCAGGTAGAACAATTTCCACACAGACATTTCCCTCAGCTCCATATCACCTAGGACAATTTCCCCACTGGACATTTTCCTAAGCTCTATATCAGGTAGAACAATTTCCACACAGACGTTTTCCTCAGCTCCATATCCCCTAGGACATTTTCCCTACCTGACATTTTCTCAACTCTTTATCACCTAGGACAATATCCCCACCAGACATTTTCCTCAGCTCTATGTCACCTAGGACAATTTCCCCACCGGACATTCTCCTCAGCTCTATATCATCTAGGATAATATCCCCGCTGGGCATTTTCTTTTGCTCTATGTCACCTAAAACAATTTGACCACCGGACATTTTCCTCAGCTCTATATTACATAGGAGAATTTCCCAATTGACATTTTCCTCAGCTCTATATCACCTAGGACAATTTCCCCACTGGACATTCTCCTCAGCTCTATATCATATAGGATAATTTCCCTGCTGGACATTTTCCTCTGCTCTATGTCACCTAGAACAATTTAACCACCGGACTTTTCCCTCAGCTCTATATTACATAGGACAATTTCCCAATGGACATTTTCCTCAGCTCCATATAACCTAAGACAATTTCCCCACCAGACATTTTCCTCAGCTCTATATCACTTAGGACAATTTCCCAACTGAAAATTTTCTTCAGCTCTATATCACCTAGGACAATTTCCCCACCGGACATTTTCCTCAGCTCTTTATCCCCTAGGACAATATCCCCATCAGACATTTTCCTCAGCTCTATATTCCCTATGACAATATTTCCACACGTCATCTTCCTCAGCTCTATATCCCTTAGGACAATATCCCCGCCGGAAATTTTCCTCAGCTCTATATCCACTAGGAAAATCTCCCTACTAGACATTTCCCTTGGCTCTACATCCCCTAAGAAAATATCCCCACCAGACATCTTCCACAGCTCTCTATCACCCTGGAAAATTTCCCCATCGGACATTTTCCTCAGCTCTATATCCCCTAGGACAATTTCCCCACCATACATTTTCCTCAGCTCTATATCAGGTATAACAATTTCCACACAGACATTTCCCTCAGTTCTATATCCCCTAGGACAATTTCTCCACTGGACATTTTCCTTAGCTCTATATCACCTAGGACAATTTCCTGACCGGGCATTTCCCTCAGCTCTACATCCCCTAGGACAATTTCACCACCGGACCTTTTCCTAAGCTCTATATCACCTACGACAATTTCTCCAGCGGACATTTTCTTCACCTCTATATCACCTGGGAAAATTTCCACACAGGACATTTTCCTCATCGCTAGATCACTTTTGACAATTTCCCCACTGGACATTTTCCTCAGCTCTATATCCCCTAGGATAATTTCCCTAACGGACATTTTCCTCAGCTCTATATTCCCTAGGACAATATCCCCACCCAACATTTTCCTCAGCTCCATATTCCCAATGGCAATATCCCCACCCGGCGTTTTACTCAGCTCTATATCCCTCAGGACAATATCTCCATCGGACATTTTCCTCCGCTCTATATCACCTAGGAAAATTTCCTTACCGGAAATTTTTCTCAGCCCTATATCCCCTGGGAAAATTTCCCCAACGGACATTTTCCTCAGGTCTATATTACCTAGGAGAATTCCCCAAGCAGACATTTTCCTCAGCTCTATATCACCTTGAGTAGGACAATTTCCCAATGGACATTTTCCTCACCTCCATATCACATAAGACAATTTCCCTACCAGACATTTTCCTCAGCTCTATATCACTTAGGACAATTTACCAACTGGAAATTTTCCTCAGCTCTATATCACCTAGGACAATTTCCCCACCGGACCTTTTCCTCAGCTCTATATTCCCTATGGCAATATCTCCACCCGGCGTTTTACTCAGCTCTATATCCCTTAGGACAATATCCCTATCGGACATTTTCCTCAGCTCTATATCACCCAGGAAAATTTCCTTACCGGACATTTTCCTCAGCTCTATATCCCCACGGAAAATTTCCCCACCGGACGTTTTCCTCAGGTCTATATTACCTAGGAGAATTCCCCAAGCAGACATTTTCCTCAGCTCTATATCACCTAGAGTAGGACAATCACCTGGAAAAATTTCCCCACCGGACATTTTCCTCAGCTCTATATCACCTAGGACAATTTCCCCACCGGACATTTTCCTCAGCTCTATATCAGGTAGAAAAATTTCCACACAGACATTTCCCTCAGCTCCATATCACCTAGGACAATTTCCCCACCGGACATTTTCCTAAGCTCTATATCACGTAGAACAATTTCCACACAGACGTTTTCCTCAGCTCCATATCCCCTAGGACTTTTTCCCTACCTGACATTTTCTCAACTCTTTATCACCTAGGACAATATCCCCACCGGACATTTTCCTCAGCTCTATATCACCTAAGACAATTTCCCCAACGGACATTTTCCTCAGCTCTATATTGCATAGGACAATTTCCCAATGGACATTTTCCTCAGCTACATATCACCTAAGACAATTTCCCCACCAGAGATTTTCCTCAGCTCTATATCACTTAGGACAATTTCCCATCTGGAAATTTTCCTCAGCTCTATATCACCTAGGACAATATCCCCACCGGACATTTTCCTCAGCTCTCTATCCCCTAGGACAATATCCCCGTCCGACATTTTCCTCAGCTCTATATTCCCTATGACAATATTTCCACCCAACATCTTCCTCAGCTCTATATCCCTTAGGACAATATCCCCACCGGAAATTTTCCTCAACTCTATATCCACTAGGAAAATCTCCCCACTAGACATTTCCCTTGGCTCTACATCCCCTAAAAAAATTTCCCCACCAGACATCTTCCACAGCTCTCTATCATTTTGGAAAATTTCCCCACCGGACATTTTCCTCAGCTCTATATCAGGTATAACAATTTCCACACAGAGATTTCCCTCAGCTCTATATCCCCTAGGACAATTTCCCCACCGGACATTTTCCTTAGCTCTATATCACCTAGGACAATTTCCTGACCGGGCATTTCCCTCAGCTCTACATCCCCTAGGAGAATTTCACCACCGGACCTTTTTCTAAGCTCTATATCACCTACGACAATTTTTCCACCGGACATTTTCTTCACCTCTATATCACCTGGGAAAATTTCCACACAGGACATTTTCCTAATCGCTAGATCACTTTTGACAATTTCCCCACTGGACATTTTCCTCAGCTCTATATCCCCTAGGATAATTTCCCCACCGGACATTTTCCTCAGCTTTATATCACCTACGAAAATTTCCACACCGGACATTTTCCTCAGCGCTAGATCACTGTGGACAATTTTCCCACCGGACATTTCCCTCAGCTCTATAACACCCCGGACAATTTCCCCACTGGACATTTTCCTCATCCCTATATCACTTAGGCAATTTCCCCACTGGACATTTTCCTCAGCCCTATATCACCTAGAAAATTCCCCACAGGACCTTTTTCCCAACTCTATATCACCCAAGACAATTTCCCCACCGTATATTTTCCTCAGCTCTATATCATATAAGACAATTTCCACATCGGACCTTTCCTCAGCTCTATATCGCCTATGACAATTCTCCCACCGGATATTTTTCTCAGCTCTATATCTACTAGGACTATTTCCCCACTGGACATTTTCCTCAGCTATCTACCCCCTAGGACATTTTTTTCAGCTCTCTATCCCCTAGGACCTTTTCCTCAGCTCTATATCCTCTAGGACATTTTCCTCATTAGCTAAGCACACAGGTGGACAGTTTCCCATCTTGTATATAATAAGCACTAACCACTTGAATTATTAGGTAAAAAAAAGAATCTTTCCTGTCCAAATAAATAGTTTATCATTTTGAATATGTTAAATGATAACGTTTTATCCTATTTTCGCACACCCAAAAGTCCCAGGTTCCCACCTGTGTCCATCGGTTGGTGGCGTCCATAATGGTAGAACGGATTATATGCAATGTAAATAATGGTCGGATTCGGATTTGTAATGCCTGCAGTGTTATTAATTTAGTTGTTAACAAAATGCTTGCTTTTTATTTCTTTGCATGGCTTATAACATTATGTTGGGGAAAATGTCCAGTGGGGAAAATATCCTCTGGCGTAAATGTCCTGTGGGGAAAATGTCCAGTGGGGAAAATGTCAGTTGGGGTAAATATCCGGTAGGGTAAACGTCAGTGGGGAAAATGTCCAGCGGGGAAAATGTCCGGTGGGGAAAAATGTCCGGTGGGAAAAATGTCCAGTTGGGAAAATGTCCAGTGAGGAAAATGTCTGGTGGGATAAATATCAGGTAGGGTAAATGTCAGTGGGGAAAATATCCAGACGAGAAATGTTCGGTGGGGTGAATATCCGGTTGGGGTAATGTCCATTGGGGAAAATGTCCAGTGGGGTAAATGTCCAATGTGGTAAATTTCAGTGGGGAAAATATCAGGCGGGGTAAATGTCAGTGGTGAAAATGTCCGGTGGGGTAAATGTCAGTTGAGAAAATGTCAGGTGGGGTAAATGTCAGTGGGGAAAATGTCCAGGGGGGGTAAATGTTAGTTGGGAAAATAACCGGTAGGGAAGATGTCCGGTAGGAACAATGTCCTAGATCCATGACAGCCTGGTCCCTTATCGTTACCAGATAAACAGCAATCTTTTTCCACTACTTTTTCTTCAACTCATCAAAAACTTTATTTACCCAAAAATCTTATATTCAAATTACGTGCTCATTATTTTTACTTACCAAATTTCAACCACCTGCCATATTCTTTTTGTTCCTGTTCCTCAGTAAAATTTCATTTTCGAAAGATTCACAATTCCTCCATTCGTGATACTCTCCCTCTACATAACACTGCTCTCCACATCAGCTCGTCTTTGGCTTCTCAGTATGTTGTTAATATTTAATTTAAATATCAATAAAATGTAATGTATGAAATGTATCGTCTAAATATTTTAATAACAGCAGCATTATCTTATATATACTACACCTAATAAAAGATTCAATGGTAAGAAAGAAAGATAGGTTAAGAACAATTAAATTTACTTTAAGAGGATAAGAGTAGCAAAGTAAAAACTTAGTTACACATAAAATTACCGAGGGAGTATGAAGAAAAAAAGAATCAAAGAGGGATAGCTAGATTCCAACCCAAACCTAAAGCTGAATCCGTGAGGTAATTCATTTAATCAAATTGAATGGAGGCTAGGGTTATGATATCATGTGTAGCCTCAGGCAGTAAGTCGATAGCTAAACTCTTCATTCATCACATTCCGTAAAGTATTGACTTTGTTTACACCATTGCAATGCCGATAGGTAGGAGGAGAGGCAGTGTTAGTAAATTGTATACATACAATTACCTTGTCCATAAAAGTGGTTATAGTGAATGTGCATGTTGGAAAACGAAATAGATTTTCCAACTGGTGATATCGAACATGGTCATCGCAATCAACGAGAATTTCCTTGAATATGTAGTAGTTGATTAGACATGATAGAGACTTTATTGAGAAGACCAGGAAACAATCTGAGTTCTACCATTTGGTCATTCCTGAATTTGCTACAGGGATAACTAAGGCTTAGCGTTCAATAATTTTGGTGCTTAAATCTGTCATCTTTTTTTGTGGTAATGAAGTATGAGTTCCGGGAAGTACAGAGGTAAGTAAATGCATCATTAAAAAAGCACCAAGGTGTGATTAATGAGTTAGCATTAACGTGTAACATTGATGAAACAACAAAAGCTACCTTACCTTACAGTGGGGAAGCTAGAAAAATCGCTAAATAAACTGTTCGAGGATGTGAACCAGACAAAGACAATGTGGGACAAAACTGAAAAGAAACACCACTCACTCAATTCAGTAGTCTTACTTGATCTTGTCCCTTGTATTTGAAACTAAAGTAACTAAGTAGATATTGGAATTGGAGAGAATTATGAGATCAGAAAGAACAGGAATATATTAATACTAGAACCAAACTATTTCTTAGACCTTGTAGCTAAACTATAACGACTTATAAAATCACGCAAGTGTTAATGCAAAGAAAAGTAGATAGATTTAACATCTATGTATGACTGCTTCTTGGGTTGGACTAGAAATAGTACGCCCTATATGAGCTCGTTTTTTATGGTAAAAATCTTGGGTAGACGGCTTCGTCTCTCTGCCCATGAGGTCATCATAGCCAATGACAGGATGACCCTAGGCATTCTTCAGTCAGTTGAGGACTATAAATGGATCGAGAATAACTCACTTTTTGCAGTTTACACATGCATGGAAGAAAGAGAGAATTTCCAAGCAGAGCCTTCATCTGATATTATGAAGGTTATAAATCATTGGACGGTACCTTTTGGATGCACATCATTCTGACATGTGTCTGTAATGCCCATGCATGAGCGATTATAATATGACAGTATTTGTCATGTACATATGTTTAAAAGAAAAAAAAAAATATAACATGCTTGCAAAGTCGAGCACTTATATCCGTTATTCTGTGACGAGTCAGCAAAAATACTATGGTACTGACACACCCACAAACATACACAACCCAAAAGCTTCTAAGTAATTTATTTTAGAATGAATGTGTATAGAGGCAACATTTGTTCATCCACATTTAGTCATTTCATGGTGGTAACTACTGATGTTTCCTTCAGTAACGCTGTACGCAAATAAGCTAAATACATGGCCTTATAGTGTCCAAATTAAGTTTTTTAAAGACGTTCACCATTTCAAAGTAGGTTTTCAAGCTTATCAGAAAAGGATAGAAATTCACCATTGATACTAAAACGGGAACATAATATGGAAATTGGTATCCTCTGAAAGAAATAATATCTTCTATAAAAGGTAGAATACTAAAACCATAACATACATTAATGAAAGCATTTGTGTAGAAATTCCAGCATTGTCTCATTTCAGAATCGAGAAATGGGAGTAAAATGAGGGTTATTGGCGCAATGATGGTAAAATTCATTATAAGATATTGTTAGGTTATGAAAAGGTTATCTACGTAAACACATTGAAAATAATAATAATAATAATAATAATAATAATAATAATAATAATAATAATAATAATAATAATAATAATAATAATAATAGTAATAATAATAATATTTAACAAATGATTACAGTATAGGTATGCAATGAAGTATCAGCTTGTATCAATATTAGATGGTGGGGGCCTCAGTCATTTTATTTCTTGAGTGAGGTTGGTCATAAAATGTCTCCAACTGTGAGGACTGAAAACCTATTTTATTTTGGAATAAGAAATAATCTGTGACGCAACTTTGTTCCTTGTACTCTAAAATGTCTATTGAAAGTGATGGATTGCATAAAATGATGTTGTAGTTTAATTTCTGTATTTTCCTAATTCAGAACTGGAATTCCAGGAATATCTGTAATGCATGCCGAAGTATGTTTAGAGAATTGCAATCAGTAAATGCGATTGCTTCATACCACCAATTTTACATTTAATTTCACATATATACTTTACTGTTCACACGTATAGGTCACTTTCTAGGTATCCCACACATGGGTCAAGATCTTAGTTTCAGAAAGGTCCAATGGGAATTCCCACTGATGGATGGTTCGCTTCTTCCTTTGCAATAATCTGTGAAACGTTATTCATTATGGTAAGTAATATGCAAGAGACTATAAAATTCAAATATACAATTCCTAGTCAAATTTCTCAAACGTTTCCCGTAGCCTTTGAAGATCTCTTAGTCGAGTTATAAACTCGTTTACTTACAAGCCGATCATAAGATCTAGTGAGACATATTGTTCCTGAGGATTTATCATAACGAGTTTTAGAAAATAAAGATGTTATTTGCAACTCCAAAGGTTCATGAAGATTTAAAGGGTAATCAACTTCACTGAAAGTGATAAAGAATGAAAGGAGTAAAGCAAAATGAAATGGAACACTCTCAGAAGAGTAAAGGAGATATGAGAAACAGAGAGCAAAATGTGTATGGGAGAAAAAGAGATTATCAGGAGAGTATAAGGAATATGAGATAGAAAAGTGAATAATAGAGAGAGAGAGAGAGAGAGAGAGAGAGAGAGAGAGAGAGAGAGAGAGAGAGAGAGAGAGAGAGACTCCTCTAACTCTGAAAAATTTGATAGAAACATAGGCATGATCAGTGCCTAATATAAATAGATATTATCATCGTCATCGTTCATTGATCGAGGTTGAGAATATATCATTTACTTTCATTCTATATGTATGAACAAAGCGAAGTATTATTCTGGGCGGAGAGAAACCAGTGGTGAATCACATAAGCCTTCTTTACCTTAAGGAGACTAAATTCGAGGAGATTCTCAAAGAGACCGATAAACGCAATACTCAGGAAAAGAAGAAGAGAAATGTGTTGGAAAATTTTTCGAGACAAGACAAGATCAGGCCTATCAAGATGTGTGTCTGCAGATATAAAAAAACGTTACTATGTCTCATGAACGTGTTCATGACCTTACCTCACCTATGGGAGTATAACTCAAGACAGAAGTATTAGATTTATTTAAGGGTTTCGAAGCCTACCTTCAACTGTAATTTATAGTTGATAAATATATTCTAAGGTGATATCCTTTTTATTCTTTTTTTCAAGAAGTTTAGATACGAAGACATGGATAAAAAAATAGGTTGCGAGGATACATATGAATTGTGACCTGCCTGGGATGTGGTTCTTCCCATTAAGGAGAAACTTTCAAAATGGTGTGGGAAGTAAAGGGATTCGTATCACTTAAGAAGAATAATCTTTCGAATAAGTATGACATTTATCTACACCATTTTATTCAGAAAAAGGGAAAGCGCTGTTCCAATGGAACAGCTTTAGTGTCCCCTGTTTTCGTTGTGGTTGCCTTATTGCCTTATTGCCTTATTTTTTGTTTGGGTTCCCCCAGGTCCCTCAGTGTGAGGCACCTCGTATATCCACCAGAGAGTTGCTAATGCATATTCCGGTGTATTTTGCATCTTCCAGTCTTGGATGGTCCGATCGTTAAGGAAATTCTAGTTGATAAGGCCATAATGTAGGACCATTACTCCACGGAAAATTCCAAAATGGTGCGGGTATCTATCTGTCTTTACCATTCATTTAGATAAAAGAAAAAGAATGCTTGCGAGGGTACAGGTGCATTGTCACCTATCTTGAGGAAAAATAAGTTTAATTAGTTTGCAAAAAAAAAAAAAAAAAAAAAAAAAAAAAAAAAAAAAAAAAAAAAAAAAAAGAGTCGTTGTACGATGAGTAGAAGGAATATGAAAGATGAATGGGGGAAGGGAAAAGAAATAAGTTCGAGGAGAGATAGAGAGAAACAAATGCAAGAAAGAGAGAGAGAGGAGGGAAAATGGAAGTGGAAGGGCAAGGAAGACCGAAGGATATCTTCTAGTATTCGAAGATGAAAAAAAAAAAGAATTAGGTAACACTAAGAAATAGTATGGAAATTAGGTTGAAATAATTTGGGAAGAGAGTGCAAATGACGGGTGAGGACAAATGGAATGTGACACGATTGAGAAAGTGTGTCAGTTTGGGTTGAGAGAATTTCGCTCTCTCTCTCTCTCTCTCTCTCTCTCTCTCTCTCTCTCTCTCTCTCTCTCTCTCTCTCTCTCTCTCTCTCTCTCTCTGTATATATATATATATATATATTGTATATGTATATACGTATGTATGTATTTATATATATATATATATATATATATATATATATATATATATATATATATATATATATATATATATATATATATATATATATATATATATATATATACACACACACACACACACACACACATATATATATATATATATATATATATATATATATATATATATATATATATATATATATATATATATATGTATATATATATATATATATATATATATATATATATATATATATATATATATATATATTCTTCCGAACATAGTCTATTGTAGAGTAAATATCGTAGTTTATTGATAACTTTATTTATATTTCATATATTGTTTTCATTTGTGCATTAAAGAGATGATACCCAGCCCGTAAAATGAGCCCCTCTCATGTAGATATAAGTATTGGATGTAAATTACGCAAAGCTTTCGTCGTAAATTTCATTATATTCTTTCTTCAAGTTAAAATTTATTTCACATATGTTTGCTATGAAGTCTTGCGTAGTCTATTTGAAAGTGTTGTAGGATTCATGCGAGATAGGAACAAGGGCTTAGGTAATGTTCTTTTATATTTAATGATGAATTGCGTCATGTTTGAGAGAGAATTTCAGAACATGTGGTTTCAAATGTTCTTAACCACGCGCTTTCGAATTTTCGAGAATAGCCGGTGAGAGGAGGCTATCTTCTTTTCTTATTTCGGGGAAAAGGGGTGACTGGAGCTAACTGATTGAGAGAACCGTCTAGCGTAGCATACATACAGCGATTGGGAGAGCAATATTTGGCGACTTTGACGTTTGATACAACTCCCACGCTTCCCAAACAAGCTGGAACCTTCTGGAATTCGCCAAATTTGATGTACAAGGATCCAAGGTTAGGTTAGAGTCAGAGACAGGCAGACATAGAGATCGAGTTAGAACGTAGCCTTCCCCTCTCCCTCTCTCCCATAAGTACCCCAGTGTTATTCGTGGAAAGTGTTCAGTACGTTAGTGTGTCCTCTCCTAAGTGACTCTGTGCCCCAAAGCAAGTCGTGTGTTACGCAATACGAAAAATTGATTTTTAATAGGGTGAGTGTTGGAATTGTATAGCATTTTTTTGTAAACGGCCCGGTAGGCAGGATAGGTTATGTAAAGTGATCTGGTTAACTATTATTCATTAGGAGTCAAACTTAGAAATTGTATTAGTTCAGAATTATTTCAAGCATTTGTATTATTTTCATTGCATTATTTCTTCTCTTAGGGTATTTATTCAGATAGTTCAAGTCAAGTTATTATAAATTTCAGATCGTAACATTTTTGTCTCATTGTAAGTTTTTTTCAGAATTTATTTTTTTCAGTGACTTAATGTTGTTATGTAAATTCTTTTCACTATTGTAATTTATATAGAATATATTTATTTTTGTAACAAGTGTATTATTCCTATCATCAGTATTTAAGACCAGTTTCCTCTCGACTCCTGTGATCTAATTTCTCTTGGGAAGTGCAAAGATTATGACCAAACCATCTCCATCTACTCATCACCATGATCTAATCTCCATATGACACTCGAGTAATCTCTCTTATGGTTTAATTTCTAATCCTGTCCTGCTATTCAACTCCCAATATCCTACGGAAGGCTTTGTTTTCAAATTTTACTGAATCTATTGGACATTGTTTCGTTGTCATACCATGACTCATGTCCATGCAGTAACACAGATCTCACTAAACTGATATAAATAGTCTGATTTTAATATGTAATTTCAGGCAGTTTGATTTCTAAATTTGGGTTAACCTAGCCGTTTTCTGCATTTCTTTTTTTCAATCTTTCACTAAACTCTAATTCTAAAGACCCTGTATTGGAGATCATACTGTAGTTCATAAATACTTAAATGATTCTACATCATTAATCCTTTCTCCTTCCAATTATATTTCATCTTCCATTGCAAACTCTGTTCTCTTCATCTTTGTCTTTGTTCTATTCATCTTGATTCCAGCCTCGTGTGATATTTCATGCATTCTGGTAAGCAAGCATTGAAATCTTGTGGTGTTCTGCTAATAAGGACAACATCATTAGCATACTTTAGGTCTGCTAATTTCCTGTTACCAATCGAGTCCAATCCTTCCCCACCATCTCCTACTGTTCAACACATTACAAAATTCATGAGGAGGATAAACAACATAGGTGACAATAGTTTTAATTGGAGTACTCCGCTGTTCACTGGAAATTCGATTGATAGGACTCCACTAGCATTAACTTTGCACTTACTATGCTCATGAACAGACTTAATCAAATTCACATATTTGAGAGTAATTCCCTAATAACGCATGGACTCTTCAAAAGCTTTGCCGGTGCACACTATCGAAGGCTTTTTCATAGTTCACAAATGCCATCAATAGTGGATTTCTATTTTCTACACATTGTTTTACTACATGTCTCAAAATGAAAATTAGCCCAGTACAACATCTACCTTTCTAAATCCTGCTTGTTCATCTCAGCTCTTCATCAATCTTTCAAGTCTCTTTAGAATAAGCATAGAATATACTTTCATAACAACTGACGTAAGTGTGATGCTTCTGTAATCATTACAGTCGGCCAGGTCTCCCTTTTTGCCATTTTCACCTAAACTCTCAACTCCCACTCATCAGGTTTCCATCTCTTGAATTTTTAATTATATAGCTTCGAATTCCAACACACTGAATTCATTCATGGGCACATCAAGGTCTTCCTCAGCTTCAGGTATATCAATCAAATTATTTCCTTTTTATTTCCTATTCATGACCCTACTAAATTGTTCCATCAAACGCTGGCTGTCGTCATTTTCTGTTGTTATAACAGATCCATCTCTCTTTTTGACGGGTATATGCATCTTCTTCTTTGACCTCGTAGAGATTTCCTTGATAATTGTATGGGCAATTCTGACACCATAAACATTCCCTAAATTCAGACCTTTGTCAGACTCTGTCAATACTGGAATACTTAGTATTCTCTACCTTGTCATTTTCATTAATTCCTCGCAAACTTTTAACAAGCAATTTATGTCTTTAACCTCTGATATATGTTCTTGATTTCACACCATTCTCCATTAACTATCTGCTCTTTGTCTCTTATAGTCTCTAAGACAGCATATCAATTCCTACATTCAATTGCAAATGTTTCTCTGTGCTCATCTTCTAGAAGCTTAGTTGTGTCAAACCAAGTTATCTTATCTAGCTTTCTGTTGGAGCTTTCAGTTTTAACTTCAGTGCTGCAAAGACGAGCTGGAGATCATTACCAATATTTGCACCTCTATTTCTTCTTACATTTTTCAGAGTCCTTCTTCTCTATTAAAGGCAATGTGATCTTTTTGATTTTTATAATTGCCACATGGGGATGTTAATGTATTTTGTGGATGTCTTTGTGGTATGAAAAGAGCACATCCAATGAAAAGATGATTTGTTGAACAGAAACTAATGAAATGTGCTTCCTTTTTCTTTCCAACTTCTACTTTCGTTCGCCTTTCTAATATATATATATATATATATAATATATATATATATATATATATATATATATATATATATATATATATATATATATATATATATATATATATATACACATATATATACATATATATATATATATATATATATATATATATATATATATATATATATATATATATATATATATATATATATATATGAGTGTGTGTGTGTGTTTGTGTGTGTGCGTGTATATATATATATATATATATATATATATATATATATATATATATATATATATATATATATATGTATATATATATATATATATATATATATATATATATATATATATATATATATATATATATATATATATATATCTATCGACTATCAAATCCAGAACAATCTAACATAAGAAATCACAGTAAAAGTTGCAAAACACACATAGATACCAGTCATTTTAATATAATAGGAAAAACCCGACATATAGACGAACTAACCACCCTTGAATCAATAATGATTAAGCTAACTGTACCTTCTCTTAACCACCAGTCGTCTTCCACCCAATTGTTTATTGCCTAATTACCTGTTGTTTTGTTTATACTCCCTTCCATAACAATTTTTCATGTCAGTTCTCCTTACGCTACCGCTGTGGGTAGGTGTCTTGTTCGTTTTATTATTATTGTTATTATTATTATTATTATTACTATTATTATTATTATTATTATTATCATTATTATTATATATCTTTCTATTATTATTATTATTATTATAATTATTATTGAATTAATTTGTTTCTCTATATTCGCTCCAAGCCCTTTCACTGTTATTCTGTGTTTCTGTTTTTACTCTGTTTTTATTCTTAATTTATTAAAAAGCTTTTTAATTTTGGTGTTGGTAAACGTTGTGTGTATCTTTTTACTTATACACAATTAACTTGTAATCGTTTCAGCCTGGAAAATGTATCAAGCTGATACGAAACGTCGGCGCAAATAAATTAATGGAAAAAAACAGAACGCGTCTCCTTACTCCAATATGTATATACATATATATATATATATATATATATATATATATATATATATATATATATATATATATATATATATATATATATATATATATTCTTCATTTACATACAAGGTCTTTCATTCCTCTTTTATGAATAAAAATAGTTAACATTCACATCAAACTTTGTTCATCTGAGCTATGTATTCATGCAAACGTCCTGAATACATGCATAGTCGACAAAATTGTATTTACTTTTGCACAAGTCATTTACTTATATAATAAAAGGAAAAAAATTCGAGGTTTGTGTCAATATTAATAGAGCATTACTAGACCAACCAATTCTAAATAACATCGTACAAAACAAAGAAAGAAAAAAAATGAAATGCATTAGACCGAAGTTCGCTTGTACCATTCCCTCTGCAAAATCATTATTCCATGGCAACATATTAAAGATCAAATGCAATGTGGACATCAAAGAAATTCGGTTCATGATGTTACGAGAGATAAAGACCTAAAGGCAATAACGCTGTTTTCGCTCACTGCATCCAATTCATTAATAATGAGGCGGGGATGGAAGAGGGACGAATGAATGACAGAGAAGGTGAAAGAGGAGCAGGGTAAAGGTAGTGATGGTCCAAATAATGCAGGGTTCCTATGAACATCAGTTATGATAAAGGAAAGGCATTTGATAAAGGGAGTTGTGATGATGATTGTCAATATGCTTAATTATGATAAAGACATAACATGTTATGAATATAATTACATATATAGATTCTTTTGGTTTTCTTCACATTCTTGTTACTTATGTATATGAAGTGCTTTAAGAAGCAATTATGATATTAGGGACAAATAATTACAGCACCACAGGTGATGGCAATAGATTAATGTTGCGAACTTAGCGATGCCATATGGAGCAATTGTAATAAGGTTTATATGAGTATAATGATGGCAGATCGAATATGAATAGAAATGATGATGATAGTGGTGGTGACTTGGATATGGTAATGATAATGGAAGAGAGATTAATGAACAAAGATATAATTTATAACTATAATATTCATCAAAACAATAATGGTAAATTCCTAAATGATTGAGATGTAGATTTTAACGATATTAACAAAAGAATTAAACTGAATTTTGAAGTTAAGAATGTAACTTGAAGTGTCATAAAAATATCAGGTAATACTATTGTTAGTAACTGTCAAACTCTAAACAAATTATGAATTGATCTAGTTTCTGCTTCTATGATGAATATGAACGACGTCCAAACACGTTGGTGATAAACTGGATTTCAAAATTTCAAAACGGGTTGAAAAAATCTGGATTTTCTTATTTTCAAAATTCACTAAGTAGTTTACTATATTACTATCAAAGATTTGAATCTGATATATGAACCCAAAAATAATTATTGTTTGTTATTTACTAAGGTTGAGAGAGAGAGAGAGAGAGAGAGAGAGAGAGAGAGAGAGAGAGAGAGAGAGAGAGAGAGAGAGAGAGAGAGAGAGAGAGAGAGAGAGAGAATGGGGATCTAGTCCATGCTAAGCGTGAATGGTTACTGTATATGTAACTGGCGAAACTACATAACAGAGAAATAAATATATGGTGTTTAATTTGGAGAGTTTACTTGGTAACTTTATTTCTTTCAGACCTGGCCTTTATATGATATCTACCTTTCCCTTAATATCTAAATCAAAACATTTCCTTTTATTACAGAAATAGATCAATGTAATATATTAACACAGGTCCCATGTTTCAATGCTAAGAAAAAAGACAAAAGTTCAAGTATGAGGAATATCTTGGTCTACTCAGTTCAGTTTAGTTTCCTCTCACATGGTCCTTTCTGAATCTCATATCTTCTTTCAGTTATGATTTTTATACAAATATCATGTACAATTCTACATTAAAACCAATTTTAGAGTATATTGATACTTACCAATCCAAGTAATTGAAAGATATATATATATATATATATATATATATATATATATATATATATATATATATATATATATGTATGTATGTATAATATATATATATATATATATATATATATATATATATATATATATATATATATATATATATATATATAAATATATATATATATATATATATATATATATATATATATATATATATATATATATATATATATATATATATATGTATGTATGTATAATATACAGTATATACTTATATAAATATATATATATATATATATATATATATATATATATATATATATATATATATATATATATATATATATATATATATATATATTATGTCTAATCATATTATATATACGCAATATACAGTATATAATTATTTAATAATGTATATTTCAATTCTATGTATTATATATATTACATACATATTCTTATATAATATATAGACAGATGATTCATCTTTAGCTTCTATCATTCACAAATTAAATCTAATAATTCACATCATTCCTTCCTTTGTTCTCATAGGTTCTATTCCAGTTTTATAGAACCATCTCATAAGCAGCGTTATTAATAATGATCATGACAATGCTAATTAGGTAAATGATGATGATGATAATGATGAAACAGTTTCATGGGATTGGATTTTTGCCATATATGTTCTTTAGAAATCTTAATATAGAAAAATGAATCTCCTCTCCCGACTGTTTATTCTTTCCAATTGAAATCCAATAGATATGATTTTTCCAATTCCTTCATTTCTCCACAATGAAAACTTTAGAGGGAGAATTCTGTTCGAATCCTATAAAAGAGATTGCGGAGGGTGGTGGTGGAGGTGTTGGTGGAGTATGAGCAGGAGGAGGAGGAGGAGAAGAGGAATGGTGTGTGTCACATGAAAAGGCTGCAAATATTGGGAAAGTCAGCGAGAACACATTTCGAAAATGGATTTCAGAGACAAGATCTGCAACCTAAATCCTCAGATAGATACTCCGACCATCTTCTCTGGTCAAACAACCATCTTCAGTTTCACATAAAATACGGAATGTGACTGATGCTGACATTGGCGATCACTTGAGTTATTACAGACACAGATGCGATCAATATGACGTCTGTCGTTACGAGATGGGACAAATATATCTTCGACACACCTTATAAAGATTTAATTTTCAATCATACGTCGCACAGTTTCTTAGTGGCCGAAAATTCGTATATTCAAATATAGTAACACACGTGAACAGGGAGACCTAGCTCAAGGAAAATAAAGTTTTTATTCACTATTGAAACTATTAGTGCATCTCCCACACAAAACCCTCAAATAACTAAGTTTGGAACCAAATACTCTTCACTCCTAAGAAGTCTGCAGCCCTTGTTACTTTAAAAATGAAATAATTGGATCCTGAAGCATTGAAAAATAGAAATATCATATATTAGCTGTAGAAGAAAACTTCAGGTTATATATCCAAGTAACGCTAATATTTCATTTCACTAAATTAATCCTGAATTATTTTAATATACATAGACATACACACACACAGACAGACACACATACACACACACACACACACACACACACACACACACACACACACACATATATATATATATATATATATATATATATATATATATATATATATATATATATATATATATATATATATATATGAACAAATGAAGCCATATCTCGTTCACTGCAGGACAATAAACTCAGACATGTCAAATCATGTAATGGGATTTTGCCATTTTTCATCTCCACACTACTCAATGAAGATTTATGATTTGGAAGACTTTAAGTGATCCCCGATATATATATATATATATATATATATATATATATATATATATGTATATATATATATATATATATATATATATATATATATATATATATATATATATATATATATATATATATATATCCATCCATATACCAAAGGCACTTCCCCCCAATTTTGCGGGGTAGCCGACATCAACAAGAACAAAACAAAAAAGGGGACCTCTACTCTCTACGTTCTTCCAGCCTAACCAGGGACTCAGCCGAGTTCAGCTGGTACTGCTAGGGTGCCACAGCTCAACCTCCCACATTTCCACCACAGATGAAGCTTCATACTGCTGAGTCCCCTACTGCTGCTACCTCCGCGGTCATCTATGGCACCGGAGCAAGCAGCAGGGCCTACCGGAACTGCGTCACAATCGCTCGCCATTCATTCCTATTTCTAGCACGCTCTCTTGCCTCTCTCACATCTCTCCTCCTATCACCCAGAGCTTTCTTCACACCATCCATCCACCCAAACCTTGGCCTTCCTCTTGTACTTCTCCCATCAACTCTTGCATTCATCACCTTCTTTAGCAGACAGCCATTCTCCATTCTCTCAACATGGCCAAACCACCTCAACACATTCATATCCACTCTAGCCGCTAACTCATTTCTTACACCCGTTCTCACCCTCACCACCTCGTTCCTGACCCTATCTACTCGAGATACACCAGCCATACTCCTCAGACACTTCATCTCAAACACATTCAATTTCTGTCTCTCCATCACTTTCATTCCCCACAACTCCGATCCATACATCACAGTTGGTACAATCACTTTCTCATATAGAACTCTCTTTACATTCATGCCCAACCCTCTATTTTTTACTACTCCCTTAACTGCCCCCAACACTTTGCAACCTTCATTCACTCTCTGACGTACATCTGCTTCCACTCCATCATTTGCTGCAACAACAGACCCTAAGTACTTAAACTGATCCACCTCCTCAAGTAACTCTCCATTCAACATGACATTCAACCTTGCACCACCTTCCCTTCTCGTACATCTCATAACCTTACTCTTACCCACATTAACTCTCAACTTCCTTCTCTCACACACCCTTCCAAATTCTGTCACTAGTCGGTCAAGCTTCTCTTCTGTGTCTGCTACCAGTACAGTATCATCCGCAAACAACAACTGATTTACCTCCCAATCATGATCATTCTCGTCTACCAGTTTTAATCCTCGTCCAAGCACTCGAGCATTCACCTCTCTCACCACTCCATCAACATACAAGTTAAACAACCACGGCGACATCACACATCCCTGTCTCAGCCCCACTCTCACCGGAAACCAATCGCTCACTTCATTTCCTATTCTAACACATGCTTTACTACCTTTGTAGAAACTTTTCACTGCTTGCAACAACCTTCCACCAACTCCATATAACCTCATCACATTCCACATTGCTTCCCTATCAACTCTATCATATGCTTTCTCCAGATCCATAAACGCAACATACACCTCCTTACCTTTTGCTAAATATTTCTCGCATATCTGCCTAACTGTAAAAATCTGATTCATACAACCCCTACCTCTCCTAAAACCCCCCCTGTACTTCCCAGATTGCATTCTCTGTTTTATCCTTAATCCTATTAATCAGTACTCTACCATACACTTTTCCAACTACACTCAACAAAGTAATACCTCTTGAATTACAACACTCATGCACATCTCCCTTACCCTTATATAGTGGTACAAAACATGCACAGACCCAATCTACTGGTACCATTGACAACACAAAACACACATTAAACAATCTCACCAACCATTAAATTACAGTCACACCCCCTTCCTTCAACATCTCAGCTTTCACACCATCCATACCAGATGCTTTTCCTACTCTCGTTTCATCTAGTGCTCTCCTCACTTCCTCTATTGTAATCTCTCTCTCATTCTTATCTCCCATCACTGGCACCTCAACACCTGGAACAGCAATAATCTCTGCCTCCCTATCATCCTCAACATTCAGCAAACTTTCAAAATATTCCGCCCACCTTTTCCTTGCCTCCTCTCCTTTTAACAACCTTCCATTTCCATCTTTCACTGTCTCTTCAATTCTTGTGCCGGCCTTTCTTACTCTCTTCACTTCTTTCCAAAACTTCTTCTTATTCTCTTCATATGACTGACCCAGTCCCTGACCCCACCTCAGGTCAGCTGCCCTCTTTGCCTCACGTACCTTGCGCTTTACTTCCACCTTTTTCTCTCTATATTTTTCATACTTCTCTATACTATTACTCTGCAGCCATTCTTCAAAAGCCCTCTTTTTCTCTTCCACTTTTACCTTCACTCCTTCATTCCACCATTCACTGCCCTTCCTCATGCTGCCTCCAACAACCTTCTTGCCACATACATCACTTGCAATCCCAACAAAATTTTCTTTTGCTAACTTCCACTCCTCCTCTAAATTACCAGTTTCTCTTACTCTCACCTCGTCCTATGCCATTTTCAACCTTTCCTGATATTTACTTTTTACCCCAGGTTTTATTAGCTCTTCAACCCTCACTAGCTCCCTTTTTCATCCACCTACTCTATTCCCCCACTCTTTTGCTACAACCAATTTTCCTTCCACCAAAAAATGATCAGACATACCGTTAGCCATACCCCTAAACACGTGCACGTCTTTCAATCTTCCAAACATTCTTTTAGTTATCAACACATAATCCATTAATGCCCTTTCTACTACTCTTCCATTTACCACTCTTACCCATGTATACTTATTTTTATCTTTCTTCTTAAAAAAGCTAGCACTTATTACCATCTCTTGTTCAACTCACATATCTACCAGTCTCTCACCACTCTCATTTTCACCTGGTACGCCAAACTTCCCAATGACACCTTCTACCTCTCCAGCACCCACTCTAGCATTTAAGTCACCCATAAAAACTACATAATTCCTTCTACTCAGTCCTTCTACACACCTAGTTAATTCATTCCAAAACTCATTCCACTCTTCTTCACTTTTCTCACTACCTGGCCCATACGCACTGACAAACGCCCAACATTCCCTACCCAACCTAACCCTTACCCACATTAACCTAGATGATATCTCCTTCACAATCCACTACTTTACCTGTCATCCATTCACTCAGCAATAAAGCCACACCTTCTCTCGCTGTTCCCCTTTCAATCCCAGACACTCTACCAAACATTTCACCAAATATCACTTCACCCTTTCCTTTCATCTTTGTCTCACACAAGGCCAATACATCCTATATATATATATATATATATATATATATATATATATATATATATATATATATATATATATATATATATATATATATATATATATGTGTGTGTGTGTGTGTGTGTGTGTGTGTTTGTATATATATATATATATATATATATATATATATATATATATATATATATATATATTGAAATTAATAGATCTCGGAAATTTTATTAATGCTTAAAAGAGGTCCATATATTTTATTTAAGAATGCAAGAAAACTAGAATGGTTTTCTTATTAACAAAATTCTTGCAGGTAATATAGAATAATTTATTTTTACTACCGATAGAGTTGCAGGATAAATTATACGAATAAAAATATAAAGTATAAGTAGAAAGTTATTCAAGCGTATGCCCCTACAATATTCAATACAGAGGAGGACAAAGAAAATTTTTATGAAGATCTTTGAAAAAACATACGACTCAATTTACATTTGTTTTGGCTTACTTTATTGCTAAATTAGGTCAAAAAAAGAGACGAGAATTAGCATTAAGTAAATTTGGAGTCAGCAAAAGAAATGAAGGAGCAGACATGCTTGAAGAATTTGCTAAAAAAAAAAAAAATCTTGAAACCATGAACACCACAACCCTAATTGCGGTAAGATTTTCCTCTCGTAATATTTGCATAGTTATTCCATGCTTATTTACCTTAATTTTGTCTTTTCATTGTGCGTATGAAAGAAAGAAAGCATTCTATTAATGACCTTTATATCATGTATGCAAAAATTTTTAAAGACTCGCCTGTCTCTTTTTCCGATATCATCATAGCAACTGAACTGTTTGTTGATTAGGCATGGATGATGTTACAATATGCAAAATGAATAAAAAAAAAATACAGCAAAAGTCACAAGCTCTTATCCATACTCATAATAGTTACTAACGTCTTCTAGGCTCAGCTAGATATACTGTTGGTAATTGTAAGCCTTCAGCAATATGGCCATTACATATTTTTCTATTGCAATCAGCATAACATTCAAATGCTATCATTGTAAGTCAAAAATTAAAATAAGACATACCCTTTTAGAAGCGAATTTGTCTACTAATTATTACTATTCATGGTGATAATGCAGGTTGCTAGACAGTAGATGAAAAAAAATTCTTGCTATTTCTTTATCATCATAGAATTAAAGGCAGACAGAAAACATCCATGGTCACTCGGGAGATTTATGAAGGCATAATCTAAAAACCAAGCAGATGGATACATAGAAACGACCATGGATAATAAGTACGATAAATGAGAGGTTGCCACCATAACAAAGGGGAGGTTAGTGAAAGTACTCTAACAAGTCCAAAATAAGGAAAATTTCGTTGCAGTGTAATTTGTGAGAGAAGTTTGCATGTAAAGATCACTGAGCCGCTGATGATAAGTACTGTATATGGGCTGTAACACATTCTTAAGGAAGGCGTTTATTGCTATTTTATTATGAAAGGTAAATCAATCCTAATAATCTAGTATGCTAATTTTTCACAAACAAAATATTCTATATCATATAGAAATCTATTATTTAAAGGTAATTGATAAGATAATCTTACTTAATAATAGATTTGCTTTTATTTTATTTTTTATTAACGTTTGAATAAGAATAAACGATATCAGGCACATAAAAAATAATTTGCATTGTATCGAAAGGGTCGTGTTTCTTGACAATAATAAAACTGTTTGGTGGAATAAAGGAAAGTTGGTATGATTTTCTAATAATTCTTATTTACTTCCAAGAAAACTACAATTAAGTCAAAATATGACGAACGCTTAAGGAATTTCTTTCAATGAAGCCCCATTATAGAGATTAGTAAGTATATTAAAGTGATTGAATAAATAAAAAATGGGTAAATGATATTTTCTGTGGGATCCCTGCAGACCTAAGAAGAGAGACTGGAATACAGACATGATGACAACTAACCAAGGGATCAGACAAAGATTTATGACAACAGCATTCAAACAAACGTAAAGTCTCTCGTTTATTGTTCATTAGAGGAAGAGTAGAAAATCCTAAGAAGTCAAAGATAGAGCGGTCAATAGTTTGCTGCTTAAAAAATAAAGAATTTCCCTCTCCAGTAGTAAAGATAGCGGAAAGATATACACGTGTATCATAAGAAAAGATAATGTATTGATTATTATGTATATAAACAATATAATTGTATATTTGATGTAAATTTATTGTAAGTGATGAATAAGATATAGCAAACTGTTAAGATTATATAGTATGGAGATTATGATATTCCACAGTAATGAACATAAAAATTCGAGCTGTGAAGTATTTTATAAAAATATTAGACCGTATTACTGCAGAGATAGTGAATTACATTAACAAATGATGGTTAAGTTATCCTTGGAGAAGACAATAACATAATTAACCAATTGATGATAATAATAATAATAATAATAATAATAATAATAATAATAATAATAATAATAATAATAATAATAATAATTTTGACGATAATAATTATAATAACAACATTTCTTACTTCACTACGCTATAATGTTGAACTATATGCGAAACAAATGGGAGGGAGCTATATATAGATTTTTATTGTACGGTAAAGTGCTAAAAGAAATATATAGATAGGAAAGGGGGCTGGTAGGCTGCGGGGATTTAGACCACCGTGGTGGGACTAAGCGGCCAATTCACCAATTATAATAAGATATCCTCTCTTGATATTAGCGTTATTAGTTAATGTCTAGCATATGTCTAGCACAGGATGCAAACATGATGTAGGAAAAAAAAAAAAAAAAAAAAAAAAAAAAAAAAACACGATTAACTACATTTCAGGCAAATCGAACATTAAATTGAAAATGCCTAAACTTGTATCAATTCTCTATCAAGTAATATTAGGCCAGAATTGCTAGCTACCTTCCCATGAATGAAACATTAATGTACTTGACATAGGCACCGTCACCCGTTCAGATACTACCACTACAGAGTTATTGGGTCCTATGACTGGCCAGACAGTACTATATTGGATCCTTTTCTTTGCTTACAGCGTATTTCCCTTTTTATTCACATACACCGAATAATCTGCCCTATTCTTTGCACATTCTGTCGTTCTCATACACCTGATAACACTGAGATTAACAAACAATTCTTCTCCGCTGAAGAGGTTAACTACTGCACTGTAGTTGTTCAGTGGCTACATCCCTCTTTGTAAGGGTAGAAGAGACTCTTTAGCTATGGTAAGTAGCTCTTCTGGAAGAAGAATTCTCAAAATTAAAAAAATTGTATTATAATCTTCGGTAGTGCTTTAGCCTCTGTACCATGATCTTCCATATGAAAATGAAATAAGAATAGCAGAGTCAATTTTTATAAAATCTAAAAAGCCACAACTTAACCAAGAAATTTCTAGTTTCCCATTGAAAATTGCCAGAATATGCCTTTCCCCATTTTGAATTTTAGTTGTTTACAATATTCATGTACAACTTGCTCTTTATTATTTTACTTCCTTTTACCCAGAACTATGATTATGAACACAGAGATGTTTGAAATTTTGTTGTTTATTGGTGATGGAAATAAATATAAAGATTTTTGGGGTTGTGGTAATTCTACAGTTCCTTATTATTATTATTATTATTATTATTATTATTATTATTATTATTATTATTATTATTATTATTATTATTATTATTATTATTATTATTATTATTATTATGTAAGCTACAATCTAGTTGGAAAAGAAGGATGCTATAAGCAAAGGGGCTCCAACAAGAAAAAATACTCCAGTGAGGATAGAAAATAAGGAAATAAGTGAATCAATGAGAAGGACTTTAAGAACATTAAAATAGATATTTGATATATATGCTATGAAAACTTCAAAAAGTAAAAAAGCAATAGGAAAAGAAATATAATAGAATTGTGTGCCCAAATGTACCATAAAGCATGGCGCAGAGGCTATGGCACTACCCAGGACTAGAGAACAATGGTTTGATTTTGGAGTGATCTTCTCCTAGAAGAGCTACTTACCATAACTAAAGAGTCTCTTCTAGTCTTACCAAGAGGAAAGTAGCTACTGAACAATTACAGTGCAGTAGTTAACCCGTAGAGTGAAGAAGAATTGTTTGGTAATCTTACTGTTGTCAGGTGTATGAGGTCATAGGAGAATGTGTAAACAATAGGCCAGGCCATTCGATATTATTATTATTATTATTATTATTATTATTATTATTATTACTTTCTAAACTGCAACCCTAGTTGGAAAAGCAGGATGCTATTAGCCCAGGGGCTCCAACAAGGAAAACAGCCCAGTGAGGAAAGGAAACAAGAAAAAAAATATTCTAAGAACAGTAACAACATTAAAATAAATATCTCCTATATAAACTATAAAAACTTTAACAAAACAGGAGGAAGAAAAATAAGATAGAATATTGTGACCGAGTGTACCCTCAAGCAAGCGAACTCTAACCCAAGAGAGTGGAAGAGGCTATGGCACTACCGAAGACTAGAGAACAATGGTTTGATTTCGGAATGTCCTTCGCTTAGAAGAGCTGTTTACTATAGCGGAAGAGTCTCTTCTACCCTTATAGGAGTAAAGTAGCCACTGAACAATTACAGTGCAGTACTTAACCTCTTGAGAGAAGAAAAATTGTTTGGTAATCTTAGTGTTGTCAGGTGTATGAGGATAGAAGAGAATATGTAAAGAATAGGCTAGACTATTCGGTGTATGTGTAGGGAAAGGGAAAAGGAACCGCAACCAGAGAGAAGGATCCAAATTAGTACTGCCTCGCCAGTCAAAGGACCCCATTACTCTCTAGTGGTAGTATCTCAAAGTAAAAATGAGCCGAAATCAGAGAGGGCTCCAATATAGTGCTGTCTGGCCAGTCAAATGACCCAATAACTCTGTAGTTGTAGTGAAATTGTTTGGGCACCACTTCCTTGAGGAGTGGCACTGAAGCCTATAGAAAAGAGGTAAATTTTCTACCCCACTATCAAAAGGAACACAATAAAAACAACGGCCTGTTAATCACCGTGTACCTTCTAAAATGTACATCCTTCGTTCTCTAACTTCGATGGATCAATAAGCAAAGGTTATACGAAGGATCAATCTCTAAATTAAATATAGAGACACCAGTGATGAAAGGAGGGGTCACTCGAAGAGCTTCAGAATAGAAAGTAATTTTTTTGTTAGGGCAAACATACACACAGGAACATTAAATCGCCCTTATCAAATTATTCACAGATGCACAAACAAGTTCACAAGAAGTATGATAAATTAAGTTTTCAGTGATGTTGAACAACAGGTTGACTTATGCTTATTAAACACAGTCAAGTGTTTAATTCCATCTTGGTAGCAATTAAACTGAAGCATTCTTTGCTAGTAAACCTTCCTTTTCATTTCTAGACACGCTTACATTTACCGAAACCCAACAAAATCGAACTGTTACACCTTTCAACCCAATAGTGATGAGCCACTCCGAAATCTTTAAAAGTAAAGTTACTGGAATTGAAAACTTCTAAAGCTTATAGGACACTCCTTGCATCACTAAAAATGGTAAAATTGCCCTCACCTTTTAACGCTATTTTTTTCAATAGCGGTTAGTATCCTATATAGTTCGGCCATAAATATAGACGACAATAGAGGAAGTGCACCTCTACAAGTTCACAAAGAGTTTTGATATATTAAATATTGCAGCGATGGAGTGTGGAATAGAAATATGTGCCTTAGTCAACATACAAAAGGGCAAAGTAACAGGGACTGAAGGGATAAAGCTATCAGATGGGAACAACATCAAACACATAGATGAGACAGGATACAAATACCTAGAAATAATGGAAGGAGGGGATATAAAACACCAAGAGATGAAGGACACGATCAGGAAAGAATCTACTCAGAGACTCAAGGTGATACTCCAGTCAAAACTCAACGCCGGAAATATGATAGAACCCATAAACACATGGGCAGTGCTAGTAATCAGATACAGCGCAGGAATAGTCGAATGGTTGAAGGCAGAACTCCACAGCATAGACCAGAAAACTAGGATACATATGACAATACAAAAAGCACTACACCCAAGAGCAAATATGAACAAACTATGCATAACTCGAAAAGAAGGAGGGAGAGGACTACTAAGTATAGAGGATTGCATCAACCTCGAGAATAGAGCACTGGGGCAATATCTGAAAACCAGTGCAGACGAGTGGCTCAAGAGTGCATGGGAAGAAGGACTGATAAAAGTAGACGAAGACCCAGAAATATGCGGACAGGAGAATGACAAACAGAAGAGAGGACTTTCACAACAAACCAATGCACGGACAATAAATGAGATACTAAAGAACTAGCCAGCGATGACACATAGTAATGGCTACTGAGGGGATAGCTCAAGATGGAAACTGAAGGAATGATAACAGCGGCACACGATCAGGCCCTAGGAACCAGATGTGTTCAAAGGATGATAGATGGAAGTAACATCTCTCCCATATGTAGGAATTAGAATACGAAAAGAGGCACGATTCAATGGCAAAAGCCGTCCAATGGAGCCTATTCAAGAAACACCAGCTACCTTGTAGTAATAGTTGGTACGAGAACCAGTCTGAGGGCAAAGATCCTCTGGGACTATGGTATCAGATCAGATAGGGTGATACGTGGAAATAGACCAGACAAAATAAATTGAAAAAATTAAGAAGAAAGTATCACTCATTGATGTCGCAGTGCCATGGGACTCCAGATTTGAAGAGAAAGAGAGGGGAAAATGGATAAGTATCAAGACCTGAAAGTAGAAATAAGAAGGATAGGGGATATGCAAGTGAAAATTGTACCCATAATCATAGGAACACTAGGCACGATCCTAAGATCCTTGAAAAGGAATCTAGAAAAACTAGAGGCTGAAGTAGCTCCATGACTCATGCAGAAGAGTATGATCCTGGGAACGTTGCATATAATAAGAAAAGTGATGGACTGCCAAGGAGGCAGGATGCAACCCGGAACCCTACACTATAATTACAACCCAGTCAAAAGACTGATAGAGAGAGAGAGAGAGAAATAATAATAATAATAATAATAATAATAATAATAATAATAATAATAATAATTGAGTATTAAGAGCAACTTGGATTTCGTAATGGCTACGAGAGAAGTGCCGGGCGGATAATGAGATTTTAATGACAAATTCCTATCTATGTAAAACCATCATTAATCACGAAAAAGATATATTTGCTTCATAATCTGTATTTACAGTTGGGGATCTAGCCATACGAATATTAAACCAACATTTTTTTTTTCGTTCATAATCGTGATTAGCATCCAGCAAATAATAACAGGTTACTAAATATTTGCAGAAATCTTCCACTTATTCTGGGAATTCCTATTTTTCCATGTTTTTCCATTGGAAAACCTCCTCTACGCCATTTTTTTCAACATCTTCCTTATGTCCCGCCACTTCTTTCCCTCAATACTATGGAATGATATATATACGTAATTAGCGCCCAGGATAGGACCACGGAAGATCGGACAATAACTGCTGATTTTATAAAGCCTTAAGCATATCTTTGTTTGATGTTAGCTTCCGTGATATTATGTAAACTCGTACAGTACGTGGGAAGATATGCCCTTTCAACGATCCCACTATCTTCCATTCTCTCTCTCTCTCTCTCTCTCTCTCTCTGTAACCCAAACTACCTTAAAAATTCATCTGTAAACCAATGCTAACTACCTAACAACATACAGGTATTAGAGAACACTTCCAAGTTTCAAATTCATCACTGAATATAAACAGCGGATTTCATTTTATTCTCATCCGTCTTCAGTTCCACACCAATTCCATAAAGAAGAGTTTGCTCAACATTACCATCAAACAGACAGGATTCGAATTCCTCTAAAGCTCTGCTAAATTTTAAAAGCACCTCAGAGTATTGTTTTGCTTTTTGCCTTTCCTAAACGCCTGATTATTCTCTAGATAGTATAATCAGTTTGAAAGATCTGTAAATGATTGGGAGACAAAGCAATTCAAATCTGTTCATTGGTATGACCGATTTTATTTAACTCAGACCTTTTTATTTTTTCAGTTGGACGTATAAATATTACATCGCCAGTCAGTAGTTTTCTACTTCACGATAACCGTATAACAGTCCTTAAAACGTAAAAAAAAAAGAGGTTTGCGGCATTATATATTTTTTTAATTAGTTGTTTTAACTTCAATAGTCTGCAACTGTGAATAGTTCTTCAATGTTTATAGTTATTTTACCTTAACAGTCATTTCCATACTCATCTTGAAATTCCTAACACCTTACTCATTCCAGTGGTTTATATATTAACTTTTTTTTTTATATTTTCCCTATTTATTGCATTTCTTAAATACTGTACTCTCTCCAACGGCACAAAAATACATTATGTTCATAAAACATCATTATATTTGCCACTTTTGAGATTTTAAATAATTTATTCTTCTACAAACACCTTTTTACCATTAATTTTTTATTAGTTGCTAACCAAAATTCTCTCTCTCTCTCTCTCTCTCTCTCTCTCTCTCTCTCTCTCTCTCTCTCTCTCTCTCTCTCATATATATATATATATATATATATATATATATATATATATATATATATATATATATATATATATATATATATATATATATATATATATATATACATATATATGTATATATATATACACACACACACACACACACACACATATATATATATATATATATATATATATATATATATATATATATATATATATATATATATATATATATATATATACACACACACACAAAATAACTCTTGAAATATTTTCATAACGTTTCCCTAACTAACTGTATAAGTATCAGTGACATGAAATTTAATTAATAATTTTTCAACAATGCAAGCTTTATACGCTGAATAACTTTCAGGTGACCTGCTTCTAATATAGATATGAAAATATGCTAGCATTCTCTTTTAACGCTCGTTTTTCAATAGTGGTTAGTATGCCATAGAATTCGGCAGTAAATATCAAAGAAAGACGAAGATACTTGAGGAAGTGCACCTATACAATTAAAAGCACTGCTTTATGCTCCAAATCCAACGACAGCACAAGATTTGGAGCCCTTGGTCTATATAACAGTTGATTCTTTATGTTCTTCAACATGTTCATGAAAAAAGGCCTGGCTTCTAAGTACATCATGTTCTTTTTTTATACTAATGAAATATTTACAGAAAGATATCTGGTAATTTCTATGAAGGGGTTGGTCATATCCTCAAAAAATAACCCTATTTCTAGCTATGACAAGACTTTATTGTTTTACCCGAAGATCATAAGTTTGAGGAGATTTTGGGTGCAACTCTAAATATGTTGAATGCCTTTCAAAGTTTAGAGTCAGAAAGCTAAAGAATGTGGAAGTCTTTGTAACATGAACCAATACCGAACAATAAAAGACTTTCAATAAAGGTCTAAATGTAATTCTCCAAGATGATTGTAATAGGTCTAAAGGTTCCTGTGGCCAATCTGATATCATTATGGTGTATAGAATCTAAAATCTCTAGTGGGCTGTGGGTGGCTGAGGAGTGTATTTCACAACCAAAAGTAATTTTTGAAAAAAATAAGGACTTGTACAACTTAGAAATAGGCTTTGCAGTCTGCAAAACTAAGGTTTTGAAGTGAGGAACCCTTATCAGATTGCAATCAAATATCAATCCTAAGAATCTACTTTCACTTACGCAAGAAACTCTTTTGGTCTTTGGCGTACTCCCCGAATACAACATAAATGACCAACAGTTTTTCTTGTCGGAGACTCAAATCCATCCATATCAGTAAGTGAATAATTTCGTCAATTAAGAGTTGCAGTTTTCTCTCAACCATTTCCAGTAAGAGCAGAAATGCCTAAAGGCTGGGACGAGAGTCTAATAGTATCTATATTTAAGCACACAGGTGACAACATCGAATGCATTAACTACAGGGGAATTAAATTAACTGAGCATGGTTTGAAAGTGTTAGAGAGGGTACGGGATGAGATATTGAGAGATATTGTAAAAAATGGGAGGCAGCAGTATGGATTCATGAAGGTGAGATAGTCTGTGGATGCCATCTTTATAGTAAGGCAGATACAGGAAAATAGATTACAGGGACACCAGAAGCTCTTCTGTGCTTTTGTAGATTTAGAGAAATTTAGGACAGAATACCAAGAAAAGTGCTGTTTTGGTGCTTGAGGAAGAGGAAAATCCCAGAGAAATAGGTTAGAATGATAGAAAAGATTTACAAAAGAACACGGAAAAAAGTACTAACACAGCTATTGGAGAAACAGAAACCTTTATTATTATTATTATTACTTCCTAAGCTACAACCCTACTTGGAAAACCAGGATGCTATAACCCCAAGGGCTCCAACAGGGAAAATAGCCCAGTGAGGAAAGGAAATAAGGAAAAACTACAAGAAATTTAAAAACAATAATAACATTAAAACAATTCTTTCATATATAGACTATAAGACCTTGAAAATAAAAAGTAACAAGAATAACAAGAGGAAAAGAAACAAGAAAGAATAGTGTGCCCGAGGTATCCTCAAGCAAGAGATCTTTATTCCAAGACAGTGGAAGACCATGGTGCAGAGGCTATGGCACTACCTAGGACTAGAGAACAATGGTTTGATTATGGAGTGTCCTTCTCCTAGAAGAGCTGCTTACCATAGCTAAAGAGTCTCTTCTACCCTTACCAAGAGGAAAGTAGCCACTGAACAATTACAGTGGAGTATTTAACCTCTTGAGAGAAGAAGAATTGTTTGGTAATTTCAGTGTTGTCACGTGTATGAGAAAAGAGGAGAATGTGTAAAGAATAAGCCAGACTATTCTGTGTATGTGTCGGCAAAGATAAAATGAGCCGTAACCCGAGAGAGGGATCCAATGTTGTAGTGACTAGCCAGTCAAAGGACCCGATAATTCTCCAGCATTAATACTTCAACGGGTGGCTGCTGAGGTTAGTGTTGGATTACACAAGGGGTCAGCATTAAGCCCATTTTTATTTGTGTTAGTCTTGGATGTGTTCAGTGAAAGGATCAGAAATGAAGAGTTGTGGGAGTTGCTATATGCAGAGGATTTAGTGATTACTGCTGAAAAATGAAGAAGAATAACAGAAAAGGGTGGTAGAGTAGCACGAGACTTTCAAAAGGGGTTGTTTGAAGATGGATGTGGATAAGACGGAAGCCATGGTTATCATAAGGAAGGTAGAAACATTACAGCTATACATGAAAGTGGAAGAGGAGCAATTTAGATACTTGGGATATGCCATAAATCAGGAGGGGGGCATGTGAGGCTGATGTTTAGAATAGGATAAAAGTACAATGGGGAAAGTGCAGGGAGGTAGCAGGAGTGGTATATGATAGGAGAATACCAATCAAGGTAAAAGTCAAGATCTATAGCATGGTAATAAGACGTGTTAATGTATGAATCATAAACTTAGGCATTAAGAAGAATAGAGGAAACAAAGCTCGAAAGAACAGGAATGAGAAAGCTGACGTGGGTTATAAGATTATCACTGTTTGAAAGATTGGAAATGATGAAATAGGAAGAATGGCAGGTATACTGAAGATTACTGAGATGATAAGAGTATCACAACTAAGATGGTTTGGGCACGTGTTCTAGATGGATGGTGGGGAGGGAGTGAGGAGGGCTTGGGAGGAACCTGTAGACAGGAGAAGATCAAGAGAGAGGCAGCGAATTAGAGGGCGAGATAAGGTGAAGGATGATATAGAGAGAAGAGGTTTGGTGGAAGAGGAAGCCTTTGATCGAAGTCATAGGAGATGAGGCATCAAACAACTGACCTCGTAATGTAAGGAAGAAGATTGCCATTCTACCTCCTACAGATGATATGCAGAGATTATCGTCAAAGAGTGTTGACAGAATATCTTGGAGAATGACAGCGAGAGAGAGAGAGATAGTACACTGTTTATATATATATATATATATATATATATATATATATATATATATATATATATATATATATATATATATATATATATATATATATACATATGTATATATATATATATATATATATATATATATATATATATATATATATACATATGTATATATATATATATATATATATATATATATATATATATATATATATATATATATATATATATATATATATATATATATATATATATATATATATATATATGGCGAGAGAGAGAGAGAGAGAGAGAGAGAGAGAGAGAGAGAGAGAGAGATGATGAGCACTTTGTCAGAGTAACGCAAACTTTGGGTATGGAGGAAATGCCCGCCTAAAGTCACTGGCAGCATTGTGACGGATTTGGATTAAGGCTCTAGAAAAAATGTCTTTTTAGCTTTTAATCCTAATGGCTAGCAGATGATCTTACTGAAATTAGTAAGGACCGGCACGGGTCACTCGCCTTAGTTTGCTAGGCACTGCACATCACATGGAACTGGCTGTACTTCGATGAATCTATCCCATGAATCCTCAATGTAGTTAGTCAGTCTTTGAAAAGTGAAAATGACTGAAGGGCTCCAGCCCGGGCATAGTAGGGTCTTAAGAATCTCCGTTTATAAATAATAAAGAAAAAATTCAAATTGATAATTGGAATGTTAGAACCATGAATCAGATTAGGAAGTTATAGCATGTGGAGAATGAATTCATGAGATATAGTTTGGATATCTAAGCTCTAACTGAAACACGTTGTATGGGGACTGGTAAAGAAATCTTAGACCAAGGTAATGTATATACATACACTGATATACTCAGCAAGAACAGATGGAGTTGGAAGAGAAGGGGTAGGAATGATGATGACACCAGGAACAGAAAAGGCATTAACGGAATGGAGAGCTGTTAATAGTAGTGTTACTTGCAAAGTTTAAATCGAAGTAGTACAATACGAGTATAATAGGTTTTTATTCACCAACAAATGAATCGCCAAAAAGAAAGGAAAGATAAATACTATGAAGAACTGCAGCGTAATAGATGAGATCCCAGAGATAGACAGGAAAATGTGGTTGGTGACAAGCAAGGTATATACAACGTGATGGGTGTTGATTGTCTTGACGAAGTTACACATTTTATATGTTTTTGTTCAACAAACAATTTTGTTATTATAGGTACTCTTTTGCAGCACAAGGAAATCTACAAATATACATACACTTGGCCATGTGGCAATTACAAAAATCAAATAGATCACATGGCCATGGAAATTATAGGGTATAGCACTCTAACTACTCAAGTATTGATAGTCAAGTCAAAAGAAAAGAAAGGAATGACTGGACAGAATATTTAGACAGGAAAACAGATGAGGCTGACAAAGCTATGAATTCAAGGAGTGGTTTTGGTGTAAGACTTGCTCACAGAAATATTAATGAAATATCTAATATGGCAAAGAAGGAGAAGCATATACCCATCAAAAAGAGAGATGGATCAGTTATAACAACAGAAGATGAAAAAAGAAGACGTTGGATGGAACACTTTATTGAGGTCATGAATAGCAGATATGAAGGAAATAATTTGATTGATATACCTAAAGCTGATGAAGACTTTGATAGACCAATGAAAGAATTCAGTGTGTTTGATGTCGAAGATATCATTAAAAACTCAAGAGATGGAAAGCCCCTGGGTATAATGAAATAACTGCTGAGAATGATATTGGCCAAAAACGAAGTGACTCCCAGAATACTTACAATATTATTTTGTACGATGTGGCGTGAGGAACAAAACCTGATGAATGGGAGCAAGTTGTGCTGGTGAAGATGGCAAAAATAAAAAAAAAATCTCACTATTTTCAATAATTACAGAGGCCTCACACTTACGCCAGTCATCATGAAAATATATAGTATGCTCATTCTAAACAGACTAGAGAGAAAGATTGACGAAAGGCTGAGAGATGAACGAGCAGGATACAGAAAAGGTAGAAGTTATACTGACCAAATTTTCATTATAAGACATTTGGTACAGCAAAGTGAAGAATATAGAAATCCACTTTTGATGGTATTTGTGGACTATGAAAAAGCCTTCGATAGTGTGAATGGGTCAATTTTGTGGAGAGTCCTGCATTATTATGGAGTTCTTTTTAAACATTTGAATTTGATTAAGTCTGTTCATGGGCATAGCAAGTGCAAAGTTAGTGTTAGTAGATCCTATCAGAAGAATTTCCAGTGAACAGTGGAGTACTCCAAGGGAATGTGATATCTCCTATGTTGTTTATTCTCATGGATTTTGTAATGCATGGAACAAGTGGGGATGATAAAGAAGGATTGTACTAAATTGGTAACAGGAAATTATCTTACATAGATTATCCTTATAATATGCTCCTTATTAGTAGAACACCACAGGACTTACAATGCTTGCTTACCAGAATGCATGAAATATGCTATGAAGTTGGGCTAAAGAAAAATAAAAGAAAGACAGAGATGATGAGAATGGAATATACGTTGAGAGATAAAATATCATTGGAAGGAAAAGGGATTATTGAGATGGAATCATTTAAATATTTAGGAACCATGATCTCCAATACAGGATCATCAGAATTAGATTTTACTGAAAGAATAAAAAAGCAAATCAGTCAAGGACTAGGTTAAGTCAAATTTGGAAATCAAATCGCTTGAAATTACATTTAAAAAATCAGACTATATATCTGTTTAGTAAGATTGGTGTTACTATATGGACATGAGTCGTGGTGTGATAATGAAACAATATCCAACAGATTTTGTAGAACAAAGCCCTGGGATCGAACCCTAGCACCTATAAATGACAGGTAAGGTCGCTACCAATCACTCCACCAGAGGCTCTAAAAGAAGTACGATCCTAACTGCAAGCTGCAATTCAGGATTTACCTGTCAAGGCATCAGTCTCATACCAGCGAGTTTTCCTCGACTTTCCAACACACTAAGAGACACACTTGATAGCATTAAATTCGAATTACCCGTAATGAGTCAATATTGACTCATTATAAAGGTAATTCGAAATAAAAGCTATCCATATATATTCATATATATATATATATATATATATATATATATATATATATATATATATATATATATATATATATATATATATATATATATATATATATATATATATATATATATATATATATATATATATATATATATATATATATATATATATATATATATATATTCATATATTCGATGGCAATTACCATATATTGGGTTACAACAAGTGAAAATGCTACCTTAAGTTCAATGTATGAGTTTGAAGAGACAGCACATTAATAAACGTATATTGCATTAGTGGCTTTAAATAAACCCTATAAAACAGAAATCTTTGCTTTCGTGTTTGATGTTTTTCAGAATACACTCTTGATTTATCATAGCAGTTTTAATTTCTAATAATTCTAAAGATCTTATAGCTACAAATTATTTTTTATTAGCATGGAAAAAAGTGGTGTCTTCTGGTTAAATTTTTCTGAAATATGTTTAGGAATTTGAGGTATCATGAAGCGTATGTTAACGATAAAGAATAGAACGAGAACAGAGAAAGTAGTATTTTAGGTCAATTAGATGTTTTAAATTTTCTGTCATTGAAATTTATAAAAGAACTTGAACTACTAACTACAGAGCTTTTCGTAACGTTCGATTTTTTTTGTTTATCTTTTTTCAAGGAAGGAAACGAAATCAAGACTGCATGCGTATCTATATATATATATATATATATATATATATATATATATATATATATATATATATATATATATATATATATATATATATATATATATATATATATATATATATATATATATATATACATATATATATATATATATATATATATATATATATATATATATATATATATATATATATATATATATATATGTATTTATATATATATATATATATATATATATATATATATATATATATATATATATATATATATATATATATGTATGTGTATATATATATGTATATATATATATATTGGTGTGCTACTGTCTTAAGCACACATTTGAGTATGAGTTGTTTTCAGATGTATTTAAATGGTTTACTGAACACATCTTAGTGGTTTTTAAGTTTTATTGTGAATAAACAACTGAGTTAAACATCTCCATCACTGGAGGAAGCTGTGTTGGTCCACATGACCAATTCTGGTGAAGTTTAGATATGAACTGAACAAATTACCCATATCACAAATATCGTATGCTTGCCTTAACTTAACCAAGTGACGGAATCGGAAGACACCTGCATCCGGTGACGTCACAAACTTTCACACGAAGAGACAATGTGTTGACATTAAGAAAGAATGGCAACTCAGCATCTTACATCCTGCTTACAATTTGAATGACCATAGCAAATCTCACGGTTAGCTCTTCCAACCAACATGACATATTACGTCATTTGTTTTAAACATGTAATATTACTATTCTAACTATTACATTAGCTCGGCCAGCTATCTCAATTTTTTTTTTTTTTACAAAAATTTAACAACAAGCCGAAACATGGTTATTAGGTGTGACTGGACATACGTATTATTCATTGTTTAACATTAGCTATATCCAACTGAGGACGAATGTCCAAATAGGCACATCAAAAAATAATAACAATAATGCATACAAAAAAGATATTACCAAAGCAAAAAGAAAAATGCATGATAAAACCAAGATCATATATATGGTACATTGCTAGCAAATGATTACATGGTACCAAAAACAAAATAAATTCTGACTTACAAATGATTCGGTAACTTGATAAAGAATAATTGTTACCTTTGTCAGAAACAAGATACTCAATTTTTAGTGCACAAATACGAATTCCTGGTACGTACACGTACCACGGTTTCGTACATATATATATATATATTTATATATAGGGCTGATACATTTTATTAGATGCCCATAGATTCTGTTATATATCTTATATTTTTTTTTTTTCTCTTTTCTTTTTTAACATTCCGGCTTATATATTTTTATTAGATGCCGAGAGAAAAAAATGATTTATATCCTTTTTTATTTTATTTATTTTTTTAAATGTTATTTTAAATGTATTTTTAACAATGCAAATGTAGAGAATTTCTTTAATTACATATTACTAGCGTACTAATCAGCTTTTCATACAAACATCTTCCTGACAAATTACTCCCTTAGCGAATGAGGTGGCCACTCATACAGCTTTGAATTGGATCAGGTAGGGGGTATTGTCAGGGCTATGCAACTCGTTCCTTTGTAGCTGCTTGCTGTGCCGTAACCTACGCCAAACAAGGATGTTCACGGCGATAAAAATTAACACCGTTACACAAAAACTAGCCAGTAATATAGGGTGAAGAATCTCTTTGTAAGTCGGTGACAGGTGGTCCTTTTCGGTAAGTTTCATCAACCGCTTTGCCACACTTCCGTTGTAGGGGAGAGGAAGTGCGGGCATTGTAGAGGTCCACGTGAAGTTCGCGAAGTAAGCTCGTTCTCTGATGATTGTCCGTAGACCAGTCACCATGGAATTCGGGGAAGTCCCGATACAGCCATCTGCTGCGACGAAGATGTGGTTGAAGGATGTGGATCCGTCAGGGCATGATACATTGAAGCCGTCCTTGTCGTATCGTATCCACGAGCCATTATTTAGTCTGCAATTGAATTCTTTATTGTCAAAGGGATAAAGCCTATCCAGACAATTTTCACTTGTATGGGAGAGAGCACCGTCTAGCACTATACCTAACTCGCATGAATCCATCAAGTTTTTACGGAATTCAAATGAGTCAGCTGTACATATTTTTCTATCCATTGCGTCTGAACAGTGAGTTAATTGATTTAAGTCTTTAATGACCGTATATGTTTCCTTGTCTGGGGAAATCAATACGTGTCCTGTCAAACTGGATATTACTGGATTTGAGTGATTCGTCATGAAAGTCGGAAATGGTGATATCCTGTAAGATTGCCAGGCATCAGAAGAATCAAAGGGAATTGTAATCCTAATCTTGTTATTATCTACGTTTACTGTAATTAGGCTGTAATAAAATTCTAACCTATGTTCGTCTAACAAAGGAACATAGCCTAGTTTATCCCTTCCGTTCTCCAGAACTAATTTTAAGTAACGTATAGGCAACAAATGGGGCGACAATACACCTTTAGTTGCTAACGTGATAGCTTCTACATAATCCTTGGATTTCTCAATGAAATGTGCAATTCTGTTATGTATGTGTTCTATCTTTGAATCATAATACGTTAATGTTGCTAACAAATCCTGTACTTCCATAATTTGAACGATATTATCTGAATGTTCATTTAACAAATCCATAATTTTATTGATTGAAGCTAACTGATCCCTTAGTTCTGACATAATCAATTCATCTTTATGAGTCAAGAACTCAATTTTCTTATTTTGATTACTAATTTTAAGACGATTGGAAAGTCCTAAACCTAAACTTGCAACAGACCCAAAGATGCTTAATGCAGCATAAATGAACGGATTCCGTCTTTCTTTTTGTTCGTGTCCTACAGTCCACATCAAAAGGTCATAAGCCAAAGATCCTGTCTCTCCAGTCTTATTTTTCAAGTCATCAGATAGCATCTCTGCAACTTTTAATGTTGATCCAAGCAAACTCTTAGTAGTCAAATGAAAATGTCTCCTATGCAACTCATCCAATGATGCAGAAAACCTTGAAATGGCGGTTCTTAAGCTAGTGACATCATTCTCTTGAAGAAAAATTGCTTGCATATGCACTTCGACAATTACGTTGGTTGATGTAATAAAAATGTCTTCTTGTCTTTCAACTATATTGCCATATTTAAAATATATATTCTTAGTCTTAGAACTCATCCCATACGAAAAAAATGTCTGAGCGAACAATATCACTCCCAACAACAAAAAATTCATCTTGGAAACCTGTAACGAGAAAAAATATATGTAATTACTCCTGTATTAAAAAGAAAACTTTTAGTCACAAAAATTAAAATTTTTCCTCACTTCTTTTTAATTTCTTATGTGAGACAATGGTACTATTCTCTCATCCGTGGGTTGGGCTACGTTTTGAATTCTAAACCTATTGGCCGTTAATGTTTCCAAAATGTTAAATGGGCCTTCAAACTTTAGGTGTTAGTTTATAGTTGAGCCCTTTTCTGACATTGATTTGAATATAGATGTTATCACCCACGGTATATGTTTTAGTTGGTTTCGCTATTTTATCATGATTCCTTTTCATTATGATTTGTGATTCTTCTAAATTCTTTCGAAGGATATCATATCGACTTATACTTGCATTTATACATTCTTTTAAAGGATTTGATAGATTAGTTGTAGGCGTTAATACATGGAAAGGTGTTCTAACTGGGGTACCATACAATGCTTCATGCGGTGACATTTTAATTGATATATGATATGAATGATTCAGAGTACTCAGTGCCGCCGGTATTGCAATATCCCAGTTGGGGTCTGATCCCCCTAGTGTTACCCTTAATATATTTAATATCTTCCTATTTGCTCTTTCCACTAGCCCATTCGACTCTGGGTGATATATCATGGTATTAACCTTCTTTATGTTGAGGAATTCACACAATGAGGTAAGAAAGTGATTATTAAATTCACCACCCGAGTCTGAGATTATCATGTGTGGAATTCCATGTTTACAAATGTAACATTCGTAAAACTTCCTAGCGCATTCAATCGCAGTTTTAGTTTTAAGCGCTATTAGTTCTGTATATCGAGTTAAAGCATCTATAATTACTAAGAGGTGCTTATTTCCTCTGTCTGACTCGTAAAATCCTGTTAACAAATCTAAATGTATTCTTTCAAAGGGTTGATTGGGAACAGGATAAGCTCCTAGGCTGACAGGTGTTTTCGTATGCCCTTTGTTTTCCTGACATGTGCGACAATTAGCTATGTGTCTTTTTATATCTGTAAGCATTGTATGCCAATAAAACAATGATTTGGCTTTCTGTGACATTAATGAGAACCCAGGGTGTCCATGTAATGGATTTGAATGCAACCAATTCAGGACAGTGGAAACAAGTGAGTTTGGTACTACTACCTGGTCGTTAGTTACATGTGGTGTATTGCGGGTTTTCCTTGTCACAGTCCTACACAGAATATTATCTTTGATTACATAATTCTGCTGCTTATACTTTATATATTCTTTTTCTTTATGATTGCCTTTCAAAGCATTTATAATTGTTTCTATTTTCTGATCTTTTCTTTGCTCAGTCTGTAACAATTCAGCACTCCAGCCTAAATCTTCTTGTTCAGATATTGTTTTTACAATAGGCATGGATGTTGATATATCTATTAATTCAGCTAAAGACTCCGTACAAGATGACACGGGGTTGCGTGATAATGCATCCGCAATGATATTTGCTTTCCCAGGTAAATACCCGATTCTTGCGCCAAAATCTTGAATGATTAAATACCACCGAGTTCGTTTAGGGCTGTGATTGAAGCCTTTAAAGAACTCTGTTAGTGGTTTATGGTCAGTAAGAACCTTAACGGGATAACCGTAAATTATGAACTTAAAATGCACTAGCGAATTAACAATAGCTAGTCCTTCCTTGTCTATTACTGCATACTTACTTTCGGAAGTTCTCAATTTTCGAGAATAGAAAGCTATCGGGAAAAACTGTTTATCATATTGCTGAAGCAATACCCCTCCTACTCCTAAGTCTGAGGCGTCTGTTGCAATGAAGAATTCCTTACCGAAGTCAGGAAATTTTAAGATAGGAGAACTACACAGTTCATCTTTCAAAGTATTAAACGCCTGTTGATGTTGCTCAGACCATATGAAATCTACGCCCTTCTTCGTAAGATCAGTTAAAGGAGCGGCTATTATTGAATAGTTGCGTATAAAACGCCTGTAATATCCACTACAACCCAGAAATTGCTGTATTCCCTTGACATTAGTAGGTATGGGAAAATTACGTATAGCCGACACCTTATCATGGACTACTTTAAGACCTTGGCTTGACACCATGAAACCCAAATATATTAATTCTGTTTTGAAAAATTCACACTTACTAATCTTTACCCTTAAGTTATGTTGTCTTAATCTCTGTAGTACTAGTTCTAACTTACGTAGATGTTCCTCTAAGGTGTTGGAAAAGATTACAAGATCATCCATATAGGCATGCAATATATCCCCTAACAAGTCTCCAAACACTATGTTAATCATTCTTGTAAATGTTATAGGAGCACAACGTAAACCAAAAGGCATCCCTAAAAATTCATAATGTCCCCTGGCTGTGCTGAAGGCTGTGTATGGGATACTATCTTCTTCTAATGATATCTTGTGAAAGCCTTTAAGTAAGTCCAAACTGGTAAAATATTTATTCTGACCTAACAAAGACAAAATATCGTCAGTACATGGCACTGGGAATCGATCAGGGATCGTTTCCTCGTTTAGACGACGAAAGTCGACGCAGATACGCCATGTTCGATCTTTTTTCGGTACAACTATTAAAGGAAAATTATAAGGGCTATTTGATTTTCTAATGACTCCTTCCTCTAACATTTTACCTACTTCATCATTTATTTCATTCTGGAATTTCATAGGGAGTCTGTACGAGGGTACATATATAATTTTCTGTTTGTCTTTTAACCTTATTTGATGCTCGATCACATCTGTTTTTCCTAAGGATCCATCCGTAGTGGAAAAGACATCTGTATATTTATTTAAAAGTTCAAAAATTTTCTGCTGAATTTCTTCATCTTGAATGTCCTTACTGATTTTATTTTTAATAGATCGTAAAAGGGATTCATCCGCAACTGATTGAGAGTGATTGATTTCAGCAACGGTAAGAATACGATGTTTATAAACTTCTACATCCAAGATATGTTGATTTTTGTGAATTACTAAAGTGTTATTTAAATGATTACAGACTTCGATATTACATTGCTGATGTGAGCCTACTGTATAAATAGCTTGTGTGACAGACAATCCGTTGGTTTTCAAAGTATCGGAAAGGATTAATATTTCAGATCCCGGTAGTGTTTTCTTTATTTGCACTATTAAATTCGAAGGTATGTTTGGTTCGATATATTGCGTGCAAGATGATATTACGGGTGAACGAGAATTCTGCTGGGTCGCGTATATTATTTCTTTATTAGTGAGACAAGTTATTGGTTCTTCAACGTACATTACGGTTACATTTGTCGTCTCCTTTTTATCCAAAACTGACTTTAAAGTATTAGAAGACTTATAGAATTTCCCTTTGATATACACGCCGTGCTTTGCAGGAGCTAAGATAATGTTTTGATTTCCCATAGATGGGTATCCTATAATTACAGCTGGATACATATTAATGTTTTTCACAACAACAAATGTATCGGCAAACGTGCGATTACCGACTCTGAACTGAATATGAGTTATGCCTATGACGTTCAATTCATTATTTCCTATACCTGAAAGTCTGATTCCTGATTTTTCAATCGGAAAGTTCGAAAACAACAAATGATGCGTCTTCAAATCCATAATATTACGTGGACTACCAGAGTCAAAAAATAACGTAAAGGATTTGTGTTCTAAATTTACAGCATATAAGGTTGGCCGTAACTCATTTTGGCTTATTATTGTATGAATTCGTTGCAAATCTACGGGAGCATGCACTGTTTTACTTAATTCGGCCGTGTGTTTCATAGGAAAATCTATTGTCTCACAATTATCTGATAAAACATTAAATTGATTATTCAATACTATTGATGTTGACATAAATGACCTTGACCCAACATCACTCTCTTCCCCTCTAGAGTTAACTATGTGGTATTTGCTTTGCTCTGCACATTCTGAAAATTAGGCTGACTTTGCGAGGTCTGGTTTGACGGCCCAGGCTCAGCGATATTTGAAGAAGTGTTTGTTTGTTTCGGACTCTGAACTGCATTGACATTTTGTTGTTTCTTCTTATTGTTAAAATGAGGATTTTTCTTTTTATTTCCATATGGAACTGACTGTGGAATTGACTGTGCATTTCTAGGATATTGTTGTGTCTTACGCGCGTAACATTGACTATAAGAATGTGATCCTGTGTTGTGAACTGAACAAAATTTCGTTCTACAGTCTGCGCTTATGTGACCTTGACGTTTGCAGTTGTAACACGTCACTCCTGCTACTGGATTGTTAATTACGTTCACTGTTTGTGGTTTTGTTTCATTCTTAGCAAAAACTTGAGTTAACACGGGATCGAGATCTGGACACTTGGACATGTGTTTCTTTATCTGTTTATAGACATCCAATTCCGTACTTGCAGGCATTAACTTCTTATCAAAGCACCGCACTAAAGCTTCAGGCAACATAAGTGTCATGCAAGTTAAATACATTAATCGTAAAAAATCTTTCACGGAGATATTATCGTTAGTAACCCAAGTGGAATTACCTAAAATGTCCTGATATTCGTTAAGCCTATCAGCTATGAGAGCTGCTCTCTCAACAACATTAAGCCGATTCATAGTGGCTTGATTAAGTGTATTTCGTAACTTTAACACTACATCCAAAGCTTCCTCACCCCCATAAATCGCACGTAACCTAACTTTGAAATCATCCCAAGTAACTGCTTCCTGAAATGAAACACCTCTTAAATACTCACTCGCATCTCCCTTAGAAAAATCTATAAAACTTTTAGCTTCTTGTAATTGTACAAAAGGATCTACGATTTGTTTGGCATTTAAATGGGCATCAACGGATGAAATCCATGACTCCACATTTTGTGGCAAGAACCCGTTGACACGGCCTTGAAAAGGAAGGATTGCTGACCTGGCATTTACAAGCGTCACAATTGGAGGAGGATTAGCCTGGCCTACACCACTAAGTCCAGGGGTAGGGCTGACAGGAGGAGCCATGACTGCTGTATTTTTTTTTTCTATCTCTTTGACCCCTTTCAATCCTATCAAAATATCTATATGAGTACAGACGCCCACTGCGTAAACGCATATGTATAATAAAATTCCCCCAACAATGTTACTAATCCCAATACATTTCCCCCCAAGAGTTTATGAAAGAAAAAGGAATTAGCACAAAGAAAGAAAAATTCTAAATGAGAATTCGGAGTTTCTTATAACAAAGTTTAGGAATTCACTCACCCCAGTAATAATTGACTAACGACTTGTGATAACTACACTTCACTGCCCAAACTGAAATGAATACAAAATCTCTGTACTTAGCTTTATATGAAGTCGACACGTCCTCTCTCTCTCTCTCTCTCTCTAGATGTTTTGTTAGCGATGTCTCGTTCTAGTTTCTTGTTGAATGTAGTTCTTCCTGGATATGTCTTGTAATAGTTGAACGCCAGTCCTTGGGTTTCCTAGGATGTTGATTGAAGATTCAATTTGTATACTAACATATGTTGGTGTTAGCATTTCCGTTGGACTTAGTCAAAATTGTAGATTCTTGTAGATAGTTTTGAGTTCTTGAAGATCTTTATCAGGTATTACAGCTTTTATTTTGAAGTCTTGAAGATCATTCTCTGGTTTTACAGCTTTTATGTTGAAGTCTTGAAGATATTTCTCTAATTCTTAGAGTTTAATCGCTGTCTTAGAGTTTAACCGCTGCCACCATTTATTGGTGTGCTACTGTCTTAAGCAAACATTTGAGTATGAGTTGTTTTCAGATGTATTTAAATGGTTTACTGAACACATCTTAGTGGTTTTTAAGTTTTATTGTGAATAAACAACTGAGTTAAACATCTCCATCACTGGAGGAAGCTGTGTTGGTCCACATGACCAATTCTGGTGAAGTTTAGATATGAACTGAACAAATTACCCATATCACAAATATCGTATGCTTGCCTTAACTTAACCAAGTGACAGAATCGGAAGACACCTGCATCCGGTGACGTCACAAACTTTCACACGAAGAGACAATGTGTTGACATTAAGAAAGAATGGCAACTCAGCATCTTACATCCTGCTTACAATTTGAATGACCATAGCAAATCTCACGGTTAGCTCTTCCAACCAACATGACATATTACGTCATTTGTTTTAAACATGTAATATTACTATTCTAACTATTACATATACACATATTTTATATATATATATATATATATATATATATATATATATATATATATATATATATATATATATATATATATATATATATATATATATATATATATATATATATATATATATATATAAGAGAGAGAGAGAGAGAGAGAGAGAGAGAGAGAGAGAGAGAGAGAGAGAGAGAGAGAGAGAGAGCTTCAAGGTTAACAAGTGATGCAAATTAAAAGGTTAGAAAACACTGATTTGAGGAGAAAAAATTATTCTCTCGAAATGAAAATCAGGCAGGAGAGCTAATAAACCGATAAATCTTAAATTATCCAAATAAAACTGTTTTATGAGTATTGTGTAATTCTTGATCGGTAGACCAAATGTTTAGGAAATACGATGAACAAGAGAAATGGGAAAAATGGTGTATCCGAATAAATTCAAAGTTGAAAGTGTTAGTGGATATATTGAGGGATGTAGATAAGTAGAAGAGCGACAAAACATCATGAGATGATACAGTTATGAATAAGATGCTGCAATTTTGTGTCGGCAGGATTCAATGATATTGCTTGTAGGTTCAAAGATCTTACATGATAAAATCGGAAGGGCTGATTTTATACAGTGCATATCAAGGCCACCAACCACCAGATGAGATCCTACCGCTAGAGAGTTACTGGGTCTTTTGACTGCCCAGTCAGTCCTACATTGGGCCCATCTCCCTAGTTACGGCTAATTTTCCTTTGCCTACACATACACCGAATAGTCTGGCTTATTCTTTCTACAATTAATCTCAGCTGTCTTCATACACCTTACAACACAGAGATGACCAAACAATTCTTCTTCCCTCAAGGGTTTAACTACTGTACTGTACAGTGGCTACTTTTCTCTTGCTTGAGGATGTACTCGGACACACTATTTTATTCTATTCCTCTTCCTCTTGTTTTTTCTTTATAGTTTATAATTAAAAGATGTATTATAATGTTGTTAGGGTGCTAAAAATATTTTATTTTGATTACTTATAACTTCTCTTGTAGTTGATTTATGTCCTTGTTTCTTTTCCTCACTGGGCTATTTTTCCCTGTGGTAGCCCTTGGGCTTATAGCATCCTGCTTTTCCAGCTAGGATTGTGGCTTAACTTGTAATAATAATAATAATGATAATAATGATAATAATAATAATAATGATAATAAAAATGATAATAATAATAAAAATAATAATAATTACAGAGACTTACGAAAGGGGGTGAAAGTATTTGAGATGATTAATATTACGATGAATAAGACTGTGAGGGTAAATGTAAACTTAAAAGATCCAATTAAGTATTTGAGAGAAAATATCTAGGATGTCAGTATAGCTAGAAAGGAGGGGAAATAAAGGAGAGGTGAAGCAAAGACGTCAGCTGTTTGCGTAAAAAGAAAGTATCAGAACGTTATAGTTTCTAGGCAACGCAAATTTTCGCTCTGATAAGGTAATAGTACAGATCAAACACTTCACGACGAAAGGGATGTATAGATCTTTCACGAAAACGAAATGCTTGAGAAGAAAAGATATTTGTATTTATAAATAGGATAATAAGAAAGAATTTCATCTGAGTTTCAGCCATTTTTTCCCCACCTTCACGCTACCGCTTTCAGTAATTCCAGATTTTAAATAGTTTCCAATTTTGAATTAGTTTCATATAACAATTCTGAGAGATTCTTCCAATCCAGATAATGAACTATTGTCAAAATTACTTCTGAATCTAAAGAATAATTTGAAATATAAAGATGTTTGGTTCATTATGAATCACCAAACAGATTATACTTTTCTGAGAGCGAATTGTGGCTCCAGACTGAACATATTCTATGAAAAAGATTTCTAATATAATGTCTCTAACATTCAGACAGTTCCTTTGAATTAGTCAGATCACTGTGCGGTAAAGTTACTGTTGAAATTAGTAAATATTATAACAATAGGGAAAGGATATTAGAAATAGTATTGTAGTTAACTTGATAATGACATTATAGCAAATAATTTTAGTGTATGTTGGAGATTCATTCAGAGCAAGAAATTAACTTTGACCATATAATTCATTGGTGGAAATTTGCAGATAATTAACAGGTAAATGAAATAGGTGAATAAGAGGAAATATGGTTTGTTAGATTTGCTATATTATAAACATAGACAAGACATAGGAAAATTTATGTTAAATCCTTGTAACCTTGATATTGTTAATCAATTAAAACAGGAATAAATGATATTCAAAATGAAATATGTGAAAGCATAAAGGTAAGGGCAAAAATGGATAACCATTTGAAAGGTGAACTGGGAAAAGGGAAACGTACAAGGTCTATCTTGATTAAGGTAAAGAAAAATGACGGAAGTGAAATAATAAACCCGAAAAAAATTATGAATTATGTTAGAGAACATTTTCAAATTCTATTTAAGAAAGAAGACTGTGATTTGGATATGCAAAATGAAGTTTTACAACTATTCAGAAAGTTATAGGATAAGAAGAAAATATATTATCAACCAAAACATTCAGTGAAAAAAAATGTGTTAGATACCACTCGGGGCATGGATAATGGGGAACGAATCCAATCTATTATTAAATTTTTCCCATTGAGTCTCTCTCTCTCTCTCTCTCTCTCTCTCTCTCTCTCTCTCTCTACTTTCTTGTGTTCTATAACGACTCGTGTCTTCCTCCTGTCAACCCAAGTCCTCCCTCGAGCTTTCTTTACCTCAGGGCGTTCAGTTGTGTGAAGGTTGAGTCCCTTGATCCACAATATGATGTATTGGACATCTATGCCATGGTGCCTTGGTCATAAAAGATTCAATCAGCCTCGGAAATCCTATTATGACTGATACTCTTTGATGTCGTTTGGCCTTTATCAAAGGCACTTCATCAAAAACAGCAGATTTCTTATTCTTTAATTCTTGTAGTAAATTTGGCAGCATTATATAGTGGAAAATAAGATGATCTTTGTATTATAGGTTATTACACCTGTGTCTAATTGCATGTGTGTATATTCGTTTGGGTTTATATATATATATATATATATATATATATATATATATATATATATATATATATATATATATATATATATATATATATATATATATGTGTGTGTGTGTGTGTGTGTGTGTGTGTGCACTTGTCAATGAATCATGGGAGAAATAGTAAAAGATGACCGAGGATTTGAATAAGAAAAAGCAGAAATGTAGAAGTGAAAATGAATATTAGTTCAATGAAAGAGCTAGAGACAACAAATAAGGGCTATGGACGAGCATCTAGAGATTGTTAACGAATACACGTAATTTGGTCAGCCAGCAAGTGTTTTCCATGACAGGAGACTAAAATTAGAAGGATAAGTACGGGATGGATAACTTATAGAAAAAAAAGATTATGAAAAGTAAAAAGCCCCCTTCTCTAAAAAGAAATTGATTTAATAAGAGGGTCTTACCAGTATCAACTTATGCATTGGAAACTTGGAGCCTTACTAAAGCCTTAGAACATTATCTAGTTAAAGCACAAAGATTTATGAATAGGAATTCAAAGCTGTAAAACTAAAACCTCGAAAGAATTAATTATAAATTATGTGTAGTAAGATTCTCGTGAAGACAGTTTGTTGGGATACGAGGCCATTACATATCAAAGACTATTCAAAATTATAATTTTCGAATTTAATAGATTTTGCACATAGGAAATAAGGTCTACCAGTTTTTGCCCTGGAGGGTTAATGCTGAATGCCAAATCATACACACATTTCTAACAAAGATCTAAATCTCCTATTACACACCACTGATATTGATATATTTTTTCATTTTACAGCATGATAAGTATTACTACATCTTTCATTTATGGTTCGACTACTGGTGACAACAATCATGAAAACAAATTTAGGAGTTTTTCCTTTATTCAAATGTAAACATCTTAACTTTAATTTCAATCCCGGACTCGATAAAATAACTTATTTAAAAAGTTATATTTGAATGTGATAAACGAATTATCGAGATGAACAACTGTTGATGGATTTTGAACAATGTATCAAATTATATGCAATAAAGAAAGACTTTCATGGTGCTTTATGAAATGCAGTCTTGGCAAATAAAGTAAATGATTAATGCAATTTCCTTTCATAGTTTCCAATTTTACGAACATTCGTTTCTATGCTAGAGTAAGGTAACTATAAATAAAAGGTCTTAAATATATTGGATTGTTAATGAATTTTGTAAACTGGTTAAGATCTTGTGAGTAATTATGCTCTAATGACATTAATAAAAACCAGGTTTGAAAGGAGATATTTAAGGCCTATAAACAAGGTCACACTGTATTTTGCATTCGCAAGAAAATATAAGAAAAAGAGAGTAAGGGAAGTCACTTTACCATGAAAATGAATTCCCTATACCAGCTCTTACTCATTAGAATGAGTAGAATATTGTGACTTTCAGAAATTGATTTTGAAAAGTCAATAATTTTGTAAATATAAAAAAATATAAATATTCTATGCTATAAAGTACTTTAGCGCACGTGTTTCATATACGGTCGTACATTGTAACAGTTTTTTTTCATGGTATCACCATCACTAATCTGATCTGTTAATAAACCAACCTGAATAAGCCTGATAGTTCATGTTTAATTTTGTTTGAATTTAGGTAACATTCTCGCTCATAAGTCCTGGTATTTAAGCTCGATGCCTGCTTGATAAGATTTAGTTGCGTTCACCTCGCCTCTCAGTTATCAAATAACAGGTGACCACCAGAGTGTCCAGCTCCTTCCACCCTTACCCCTCTCTGCTGTCTTACTGTTTGATGATGTTACCCACCGACCCTGACTCTTCTATCAACACCACACCCCTGGAAGTACTGCCCTTTGCCAGTACAGAGGCCTTTGCCTGGTTTCAGTGCGCTAAGGTCCAGTTTTGCATTAAGGGAGTAACTCGCTCAAGCATGAAAGTAGATTATGTTGTCGTGGCAATCCAAAAGGATACTTTCATGGAGATCATACTGGATTTACGACTAAGAGGAAACCTTAATAGCCCAGGACACCCTTAATACATACCTCTTGGAACAGTACTCGCCATCGCCAGCCACCTGTATAGCCAAACTTTTTCAGCTTTCTAAACAGCCATTGGGGGACCAAGAGGCTTCTCTTTTTCTCAGGGAAATGACCAGTATTGCTCGCCTGTAACTCGCCACAGACGGCTCTACTTGGAAGGTAAACCTACTTTGTACACTCTGAGCACGACGCCCACCCAAATCTGTACGCACTGATATACACGATGTTGATACATTGCCCATAAAGTACCTGATGGCCAATGTCGATAACCTTAAGGACAGTCCTTTCACCACCTTCAACACCTTCATCAGCGTCTCCCTACAAGACAAAGAGGACACCTATTCAACATCAACCAAAACTGACGCAAATGTCGTAAGACACAAACGCCCATCCCGTGATGTGCTGGAGCGGAAACAAAGCCGCCCATCACCCACATACAGCACCACTCACCCACGCCCCAACTAATAACCTCTACAGCCAATTACTGACGCCCATTAGCCACAGTAATGCTATCACCACTCAAGATTCGGCTCTGCTGCAAAGAAATGTGCGAACAGTTGTCAGTGGGTAAAAAACTATAAATAGGCCAACGCTTGCGGGGTGGCCTCTCCTGTCCCTAGTCTTTTCTTTTTACATGATACAGGTATGGTCGTATGTTTTTCGGTAGACATGGGAGATTGCCATTCTCTTCTGCCAAGGCCGCTCTCCACGATATGACGTAGTCTGTCTAAGCCTGCCGATGTCCGTCTAATAGCTCTCAATGGATCTGCGATCCAAACCCATCGATTCAAGACCCCCATATTATTAGTTGGAAGCGCGAAATATCAATGGAAGTTTCTCGTTGCTGACATTACATTGCCAATCCTCGGTGCTGATTTCCTCTCCCATTTTCACCTCCCGGTTGATGTAGCTCTCCGACGCTTAGTCAACACAGACTCGTACTTATCGACACCTCTTCTGCCCAGTCCCCGCAACCTTGCTTGCTACGCCCAGCTCCTCATATCATTCCTGGAAATCTTTCATCCAGAACTTTGCCAAAAGACCATGTTTTCCACCAAACATGGAATATAACACTATATCAAGATGACGGGGCTCCCAGTGTTCACCAAATGCAGGTGTCTAGCACCAGGTCGTTTGGCAACCGCCAAACAAACGTTCACCAAAATGGAAGAAATGGGCCTTTGCCAAATGGCCTCCATCCCATGGTCATCTCCCTTAACCCTGGTCAGGTAAACGTGTAGCGTATACGCTACCACCTATATGCGCAAAACCACTTTTTCACTTCTGCGCCGCTTGGGTTCGGCTTCTGAGCGGATATTTACCCAGCACCAGTTAGTTAGACCACAGACACAGCCAAAGGAACAACTGCCATTGTCCTCTCGCCTTTTTTTGTAAATCGCCATTTTTGTTTTCCCTGGTAGCGTATACGCTACACGTTTACCTGGTAAGTGACTGTGACTGATTTTCACAAGTTTTATAATATTGATTAAAATATATTTATTTCTGTGAATAGTGTTTTGATATTATAGTGAACGTTGATTTGAGAACATGATGCTAATGGTATTTTGGATGTAGGATTACTATCTATAATTTAATTTAGCCAATATTAGTAATGTGATTTTTCCTCTTTTTTTCAGTTTCAATCATGGCTTGCAGAAATCTTTCTGAAGAGGAGATCTTGATGAGATTGTTCAGCACTGATGACCTTGGACGCGATACAGAGGTTGATGATGACGAAATAGAGGTAGATAGCACGTGTGAGCACGATTATGACATGGAAAATATGAACAACTTCCCAGCAACGATGGCCGATCCTCCGCAAGATATTTCTGTAGAACCATCAGCTTGTTTGGCATTTGATGAGCCCTCTGCAGTGCCTTCTATTTCGTTGGCAGTGCCTTCTCTTTTGTCAGCAGTGCTTTCTTTTTCAGCAGTGCCTTCTCCTTTGTCAGCAGTTCATTCTTCTTTTTAAGAAATAGTTAACTTTTTTAATTTCAGGATTTTTATATACCATCTTATTTATCTATTATTCAAATTTTATGTATACAATTTTGAGCAGTCTTGGTTTATAATTTGAATTAGAAAAAAATTATTTTTGTCACTTGTCACTTTTTTTTTCGTTACTAAAAATTTCCCCCTTTTTCTTTTCTTTCCTGATTTTTCAGTGTTTAGCCTAGGAGGTTCATCTTTCAACTGAAAATGCACTGAATCTACGTAGCACAGAATGGTTAGTATTCATTATTTTCTGTTTTATCTTAATATTTTCTACATTTTTAGCAATAATTTTCGGATATTATAGGCCACATAGACTGGAATAGTGTTAATATGAAAGAGGAAAATTCATTATCGGCGCTAGTTATCTTTTTGAATAGTTAAAAAAAAAAACAATTAACTTTTTCTATTTCAGGATTTTCATATATCATCTTATTTATCTATTATTCAAATATTATGTATACAATTTTCATCAGTCTCAATTTATAATTCATATTAGAAAATTTTTTTTTTGTCACATGTAACTTTTTTTCGTTTCTAAAAATTTCCTCTTCTTCTTTTCTTCCTAGGTTTTTGTTTTCAGCCTAGGAGGTTCCATTTGGCTGTTTTTATTAAGTAGCAAGGACAAAGGCTCCCAGGGCCCTGAAAGTGGTAGTCTCTCAAAATCAACAAAAGTTTTCAGGCCTCTGTTAATAAAAAATCATTAAGTAACTTCCATGTTTTTTATTGAGTATATCCTAGTCGTAGATAGCTAGAATTATATGTATAAAAAAAAACATAGAAAAATGCATTACCGAAACTACTAAGTGAAGTTGAAACAAGCGGTAGCGTATATGCTACACGTTTACCTGTTACGTTATCAATTAAGACGTTTACCTGTCCAGGGTTAAACATGGCCCTGAAGAGAAATGAGTCCCTGCGTCCATGTGGGGATCACAGGCGTTTGAGCATGAAGACATAACTGGATCACAAACCTCCCCAAAACATCGCCTACATGACTTCCTACTTGCACAAAGAAAAGGTTTTCTCCATGCTTGACCTCCTAAAAGGATATTATCAGGTATCCATGTGCCCAGTAGACATCCCCAATATCACCATATATTCGGTATATACTCTTTCAGTTACTGATGTTTTGGCCTTTGTAATGCTGGGGCCACTTTTTAATGCCTTATGGAAGGCATCTTAGGGGACCCCCCTTCTGTGTAGGTTACGTGGATGACATACTTGTGTTCTCTTCCTCCAAAGAGGAACACCTCCGTCACATAAGCATCATGCTGGACTGCCTACAACAGAACGACCTTATAGTCCAATACGACAAGTGTACCTTTAGCATCAATGAAGTATCGTTTATA
>NC_090750.1:29528600-29538600 GCF_036898095.1 Palaemon carinicauda | reverse complement strand
CCTTCTTTTACTTTTGGCCCCATGTCCTTTGGAAACATATGTAGGCATATTCATTTAATATCTCTAGAGGTTCATCCATAACCCTTATTTGTTGTCTCTCAGAATTTTATTGGACATTATCTAGTTTTACTCATATTCATATCCGTCCTGCATTCCTTCATTTTGTATTCAAATCTTCTATCATCTTAAGCAATTTATCCCATGATTCACTAAATAAGATTGTCATTTGAAAAATGTTGCAATGTTAATTCATATATTTCCTTATGTAAATTCTTAAAACCTTCTACGCACACTGCATAATTTAAGAGAGATGCGGAGTCCCTGTCTTATTCCTTTCCTAGTCGGAATTTACTCTATCTTTATGTAGATTTATGGTGGTTGTACTTCCCTTACAGATATCTTCAAAAGCTCTAACATAAGAATCTTCTATTATTATTATTATTATTATTATTATTATTATTATTATTATTATTATTATTATTATTATTATTATTTGCTAAGCTACAACCCTAGTTGGAAAAGCAGGATGCTATAAGCTAAGGGACCCCAACAGGGGAAATAGCCCAGTGAGGAAAGGAAACAAGAAAAAATAAAATATCCTAATAACAGCAACAACAATAAAATAAATATTTCGTATATAAACTATAAAACCTTTAACAAAACAAGAGGAAGAAAAACTAAATAGAATAGTGTGCCCAAGTGTACCCTCAAGCAAAAGAACTCTAACCCAAGACAGTGGAAGACCATGATACAGAGGCTATGGCACTACCCAAGTCTAACGAACTCTGGTTTTATTTTGGAGTGTCCTTCTCCTAAAAGAGCTGCTCACCATAGCTAAAGAGTCTTCTAATCTTACCAAGAGGAAGGTGGCCAATGAAAATTACAGTGCAGTAGTTAACCCCTTGGATGAAGAACAATAGTGTTGTCAGGTGTATAGGCCAGACTATTCTGTGTATGTATAGGCAAAGGGAAAGCGAACCGTAACCAAAGAGAGAGAGAGAGAGAGAGAGAGAGAGAGAGAGAGAGAGAGAGAGAGAGAGAGAGAGAGAGAGAGAAAGGCGGTAGTATCTCAACGGGTGACTGGTGCCTTGGCCAACCTACTACCTATTTCCTGTCTTGAAAAGAATTTCATAACTGCTGAAATTTTTGACAGAATCAAAAGCTTTCTCATAGTCTACAAAGGTCATATATGATGGTTTGAATACCATGCACTTCTATTGCTTGCATGCTATCTTGTTTGATTTACGCCTCTCTGTGTGCTTCTTTCTATTTGGCCTAATATGATCTTTGTAAATATTTTACATTCTACAGAGAGTAAACTCATTGCGCAGTAATTTTCTAAGGTCTTTTGTGTCTTCCCTTTGTGAATTAGCGTAATGTCAAAGTTTTTCTGAGCTGTAGGTATAGATCATTCTTGCCGATATTATGTGAAAAATTCGAGTTTTATTCCTATGATGCTTTCTCTCTCTCTCTCTCTCTCTCTCTCTCTCTCTCTCTCTCTCTCTCTCTCTCTCTCTCTCTCTCTCTCTCTCTCTCTCTCTCTCTCTCTCTCTCTCTCTCTGTACATATATATATATATATATATATATATATATATATATATATATATATATATATATATATATATATATATATGTATATACATATATATATATATATATATATATACAGTATATATATATATATATATATATATATATATATATATATATATATATATATATATATATATATATATATATATATATAAATAATGTCCAATACTCTAATACAATCGATAAACACATATTATTTGCAATTTAATACTGCAATACATTTCAGCCAACCTTACTCTCTCTCTCTCTCTCTCCCCTGGTATATGTATGTATCAATGTCAGATGTATATATCAGTATCATTCAGTTTATAAATTTTTATTCATGATCTTTTGGTGTGCATATTACTGTTGCTTTCCTGTTGTTTACTTTGCTGAATTTATTTAGATTTTTTACCATTTTAAGGAGATTAATTCTCAGAAAACTGATATGGCTGTTATATTGGTTAGCTTCTTCTGTTTAGTATCTGAGACATAAATCCTATTTATTGAAAGTGGGAATTTAAAAGGAATTAAAATCTAATTCGGTTGCTGCTCAATATCATTTGTAATATTGAAATGTGACATGAATAACAAATGTAGGTGGCATGAAAACTCCATAATTCTATAATTGTTCAATACATTTACAGGTTCTAGATGTAATATATGTTGCAAACAAAGCTGAGGTTTTAATTGGCACGGTAAATTGTTTATATAAAATAGTAGGTTAGATAGAATGAAAACGAAAGAAAAGAGGAAAATCTTGACCGACATAGAAACCAGCCTTTTCTTTGGAGAATTGTCTGAAATGAAGAAATTAAAAAGTTTTCATGATACGAAGCTTGGAATTTGCGAAAACCTTGAAACTTTGATAAAACTAAAATAATAAACATCTTTCGTTCAATAGTTGCTACAATAAGAATGTAGTAAAAGAGATGTGGAAGACAGAAATCATTCTTCTCTCTCTCTCTCTCTCTCTCTCTCTCTCTCTCTCTCTCTCTCACACACACACACAAACACACTCCCAAGTGGTAAAAAGTCATTATATGTGAGCTGAAAATAAAGAGATTGTGTGTCTGATATGAATGCAGTTTGTAAAAGTGGAGTCCAAAATTGCTGTTGGTTGATATTTGAACGGAAGGATGCAGACGCTCCAATAGTTACAGATATAACTCAAGAGAGAGTCAGTTGATGAAGTTTCCCGGGAATGTATGGTCATACATCAAAAGTATTTAGAAAGATTAATGCTGAAATGTTTTACACACACACACACACATATATATATATGTATATATATATATATATATATATATATATATATATATATATATATATATATATATATATATATATATATATATATATATATATATATATATATATATATATATATAAATGTCCATATCTATATATATATATATATATATATATATATATATATATATATATATATATATATATATATATATATATATATATATATATATATATATATTACAGAGATAATGTTACTGCATAAGGCGTGTTCACCTTGTAAATGCAATTATAAGGAGAAAATGGTTTCAGATACATGAAAAAAATCGCTCTAAAATAGCTTAAAATTAAGTCAGTTTTCTGACCGCCCCTTTTTGAACTTGCTAGAACAGCGCTTGGGTAGTGGACTAGCAACGGCGGCATTTTTGGGGGTTTGCTGTTCATATGTATATATATATATATATATATATATATATATATATATATATATATATATATATATATATATATATATATATATATATATATATATATATATATATATATACTCGTATATATGCATTTATGCTTATGTGCTTTGAGTGTGCAAGTTAAACGAGGAAAATTCATTTCTAGAAGTAAACTAGTTCAATTCAATTGTCTAGAGGCAGGGTCAATGCATACGCAGGTTGAGCTGCAACAGGGGAAATGCAACCAGAATTTCATTGCATGAGTGGATTGAAGAGACAAGACACAACAAAGGATGTGTTGCATGAATCGTTTTGAATACTCCCACATGACAAAAAATATATATCATTCAGATTTTGTTCAATTTACGAGATCTCTGTTTGCTTCCCTTTTCATATCTATTTTCGAGTTTGACAGAGCATAACCGTCATTCATCGTTGGACTTTTATTTCCATTCGTGTTTTTTTTTAAGATATGTCAAAAAAACCTATTTTATCTAATCAAAAAGGACAATATACAGTAAGGGATCCCATTTGGTTGGATGTGTGTGGAATAAAGCAATATCTATTAACAATGATATCATAATTTTGGAAGTTCAGGGATCATGAGAGGAAATGTATGAATATAGTCTTAGACAAGATAAAAAAAAAACTTTATAACATAAGTCCATTAGCAATCATAGTTGAATATTGTATATTAAATTTCCTGTCACTGAAATTCATGCTCGAAGTTGGAAAATAAATTAAAGAAAAATTAGTCACTGGAGATCTCCTTTTGACATTATTTTATCAAAATAATCATTGTCAATAGAAATCTACTAAATGGAGTATTCTATGTTGCGTCTATCAACAGTATGTATCTGTCTCTATATTATTATTATTATTATTATTATTATTATTATTATTATTATTATTATTATTATTATTATTATTATTATGGTCTGTGGCTAGGATATTGTTCTAACCTTGGCATCTTCTATTCATAAGTGACTTTTAACCTATCTTAATCTTCCATATATATTTGTATTTTAATACATTATCTATATCAGGCCTTAATTCCCGACATTTTGAGTTCTTCTAAACTACTTGAGACTATGAATCCTTAGAATTCCATTTCTCCATTTGATATTCATCTCGGTTCCTTCTATGATACGGTTTAACGTATGCCAGTGCCACTATAGGCCTAGAATAAGAAAAATCAGGAAAACTCATTCAAGATGGGACTAAGACCTATTTTATCCTCGACCACGTTGAGAGCTCCATGAAAGCACGTATAATGTCATTGTGTTTCAAATAAGTATTATATAAAGAGGCACCATCTGTAGAATCAATGTAATATCCTCTAACGTATTTCTACCACCAGTTAGGAAAGATAACGTTTAATATTTTGCATGCTAGCTTAGGCTCGTGCCAGCTTGGGCTCAAACTCTGCTTGGGCTCAAGCTCTGCTTGGGTGCATGCCTGCTTGGGCTTGTGCTAATGGAATCCGACTCTTGTTTGACATTTAGTTCATTTTTATGATGATGGGAAAGTTCTCACTTTCTTAGATGTTGAACTGTTCTCTGTGGCATCGTCCATTCACTCATGTTCAGCTTCCATAGACTTCAAGAAGAATAAATATGTTTTCCAAGCATTACAAACTCAAATTATTTCAAGACATGCTCTTTGCATCACCAGTATAGGGCCTCTGAGAAATGATTTGTGCAGCTATACAACAACCGACGTTCTACAACTCTTTTTATATATGCCAAACCCATATATCAACAACAAGAAGCTATTATGTTTGTCACATTCTTTTGGGTATGTCAATTTTCATGAATTTATATTGCACATATGTTAGCAATACGCTTGTATTTCTCAATTTATTATTACATATGTCGTAAATTCAGTATTTACAAGAGAAACGAAAGATTTTTCCTGTCTCAACAAATAATGTAATAATGGGGAGTTCCTAAAGTTATTAATGAATCTATTACTAACAAATACAGATTATTTATCAGTGAAATATCTGGCTCTGGAGGAGGCTTAAAAGTAACCAATCAATGAGGACATATAAGCTAAAGAAGAGAAGAAAATGTTCCATTTGGAATATAAATTGTATCTGCCCAAATAGAGTATAAAAAATAAAGAAAATAAGTAAACTAAAAGAGAAGTATTGAACTATTAAAACAAACTATTTCAAGAAAGGCAACAACAACATTAAAATAGATCTTTCATATATATAGTATAAACTATAAAAATTTGAAAAAAAAAAAAAAACACAAGGAAGAAAAATAACACAGATTAGTGTGCCCTAGTGTACCCTCAAGCAAGCGACCTCTACCCCAACACAGTGAAAATGCCTATGGTACTACCCAAAACTAAAAGAACAACGGTTTGATTTTGGAGTGTCTTTTGCCAAAAAGACCTCCTTAATGTAGTTAAAGAATATCTTCTACCTTTGCGGAGAGGGAAGTGGCCACTGAACAATTACAGTGCAGTAGTTAACCCCTTGAGTAAAAAGAATTGCTTGGTAATCTTTGTGTTGTCAGCTGTATAAGGGCATAGGAGAATGGGTAAGGAACAGGCCAGACTATCTGTTGTATGTGTAGACAAGGAATAATGGCCGTGCCCAGAGAGAGTGATCCAAAGATCTACTGTCTGGCCAAATAAAAGGACCAAATAACCCTCTAGCAGTAGTATTTCAACGGAGGAAAAAAAAAAAAAAAAAAAAAAAAAAAAAAAAAAAAAAAAAAAAAAAAAAAAAAAAAAAGACAAGTAAAGACTATTTCAGGAGGAAAATACTTGAAATAATAAATAAGGCAGATATGAGAATAGAAAATTTGTTAAATGGAGATTCAATAGACTTAGTTATGTATAAGTTAATGATTAAGTTAATGAGGTGATTATATGAAGTATTGTATATTAGGCTTATTTGTGATTTTGGTTTCAATTTTCCAGATGATGTATAAGGACATGTGAACAAATAAATGTAAATACTTCTTGAGGATTTCCTAAGTTTTTCCGGTTAAGGATTATTCAATATCTTTGCCCTAAAACATTAATTTCAACATGAAAGAGCATTAAGTTATGCAAAATGCATTGGTAAAAGATTGCCTGATGAAATTGTGCCTAATTATTTTCTGGCTAATCAATAACTTTCATTTATAGCAATGCAAAACTTTTGTAGCATAATGATTCTACATCAGAAAATAATCTTGGTATCCATGTGGGTTTACATTATTTGGCAGAGATAGTTTTTGGAATTTAGATCAGGAATCGTCCAGACTTGGTTATACTTTATAATCTTTAATTGAAAATAAATATTTAATGACATTACGTGAGGCTATAGATGGTGTTATGCTGCGCTATTCACAATTCTCTATAATCTAAAAAAAAAAAATGATATTGTACAGTGTGTAAGCATAAGGATTATTCGAAGGGGAACTTATCGAAAAATGGCCTAAAATTGATTTTCATGCTAGGGGAGTTGCAGGTGTAGCTGTTAACGTAGGCCGTGGAGAGGAAAGTCTAATCATATATCATATGGATAGACATATCTAATAAAGAAAATTACCTAGAGATGACAATTATTATTATTATTATTATTATTATTATTATTATTATTATTATTATTATTATTATTATTATTATTATTATTATTATCAAGAAATGTTAAAGAAAAATTTAACTTTTATTATCCCGAGTATCCTTTATTTGGATATCATTTCAAATTTATTTTGAGATTTGTCTCTCTCTCTCTCTCTCTCTCTCTCTCTCTCTCTCTCTCTCTCTCTCTCTCTCTCTCTCTCCTTTTAGGAATCGTCTGACTTTGTAAATTTTTTCTTCTCTTGAACTGCTCTTAAAGAGGACTTCGCTGTCTTCAAGTCTAACGAGCTTTTATAAAATTCCATTAAACTTTCAAGATCGAGCTTCGTGTTGTGAAACATTGGATACAAGATGGAGACTATTCTAAAAGCTGCAATAATCACCTAAAGTAGTGAAGGAGCAGTGTAGTAATACTGGATGTAAATTAGATACAATACATACACACGCTCATATATATATATATATATATATATATATATATATATATATATATATATATATATATATATATATATATTATTATTACTATCCAAGCTACAACCCTAGTTGGAAAAGCAAGATGCTATAAGCCCAGGGGCTCCAACAGGGAAAAATAGCCCAGTGAGGAAAGGAAATAAGGATATAAATAAATGAAGAGAACAAATTAACAATAAATCATTCTAAAAAACAGTAACAACGTCAAAACAGACATGTCACATATAAACTATTAACAGCATCAAAAACAAATATGTCATAAATAAACTATAAAAAGACTCATGTCCGCCTGGTCAACAAAAAAGCATTTGCTCCAACTTTGAACTTTTGAAGTTCTACTGATTCAACCACCCGATTAGGAAGATCATTCCACAACTTGGTAACAGCTGGAATAAAACTTCTAGAGTACTGCGTAGTATTGAGTCTCGTGATGGAGAAGGCCTGGCTATTAGAATTAACTGCCTGCCTAGTATTACGAACAGGATAGAATTGTCCAGGGAGATCTGAATGTAAAGGATGGTCAGAGTTATGAAAAATCTTATGCAACATGCATAATGAACTAATTGAACGACGGTGCCAGAGATTAATATCTATATCAGGAATAAGAAATTTAATAGACCGTAAGTTTCTGTCCAACAAATTAAGATGAGAATCAGCAGCTGAAGACCAAACAGGAGAACAATACTCAAAACAAGGTAGAATGAAAGAATTAAAACACTTCTTCAGAATAGATTGATCACCAAAAATCTTGAAAGACTTTCTCAATAAGCCTATTCTTTGTGCAATTGAAGAAGACAGAGACCTTATATGTTTCTCAAAAGTAAATTTACTGTCGAGAATCACACCTAAAATTTTGAAAGAGTCATACATATTTAAAGAAACATTATCAATACTGAGATCCGGATGTTGAGGAGCCACCGTCCTTGACCTACTTACAATCATACTTTGAGTTTTGTTAGGATTCAACTTCATACCCCATAATTTGCACCATGCACTAATTCTAGCTAAATCTCTATTAAGGGATTCACCAACCCTAGATCTACATTCAGGGGATGGAATTGATGCAAAGAGAGTAGCATCATCTGCATATGCAACAAGCTTGTTTTCTAGGCCAACCCACATGTCATGTGTATATAGTATGAAAAGTAATGGGCCAAGAACACTACCCTGTGGAACACCGGATATCACATTCCTATAATCACTATGGTGCCCATCAACAACAACTCTTTGAGATCTATTACTTAAAAAATCAACAATAATGCTAAGAAACAACCCACCCACTCCCAACTGTTTCAGTTTGAAAACAACGGCCTCATGATTAACACGGTCAAAGGCAGCACTAAAATCAAGGCCAATCATACGAACTTCCCGGCCACAATCAAGGGATTTCTGTACAGCATTGGAGATTGTAAGAAGGGCATCACATGCTCCAAGGCCTTTACGAAAACCAAATTGCAAACTAGGGAGTAGATGATTACCTTCAGCAAACCTATTAAGACGTTTTGCCAGAAGACGTTCAAAAACTTTAGATAATATGGGAGTTATGGAAATTGGGCGGTAATCAGTGGGACTTGAGCTACCACAAACACATTTACATAGAGGAGTAACATTACCAATTCTCCAACTAGTGCTAAAAGCTCCTCTTCTTGCTAACTTGCGCAAAATAACAGATAACTTTGGAGCTAAGAAATCTGCTGTCTTTATAAAAAACAAAGGAAAAATACCATTTGGGTCTACACCTCCATAAGCATCAAGGTCCATCAACAGAGCTTTAATCTCACGAGATCGAAAAGCTAAACTAGTTAGTTTAGCCTCAGGAAAACAGGAATGAGGAAGTTCAAGTTTTTCATTACTCTGTTTACTGTCAAAAACATCAGCCAAAAGGGTTGCCTTTTCCTTTGGACAGTGAGTGACTGAGCCATCTGGTTTAAGTAAAGGAGGAACTTCTGCATCTACACCAAAGAGTGCAGATTTAAGGGTAGACCACCATTTATGTTCCTGAGTTGTACCAGAAAGTGTTTCGTTTATGGTTAAATTGTACTCCTTTTCAGTTGAGGCATAAACTCTCTGAGCAAAAGCTCGAAGCTGAGTATAGTTGTTCCAGGTCAAATCTGATCTGTTCCCCTTCCAAAGATGATAGGCCTCCTGTTTCTCCAAATAAGTACGTCTACAAACATCATTGAACCACGGTTTGTCCTTCACTCGATACCTTAGCACACGAGAAGGGATACGCCTATCAATTATGTTGACTAGATTCTCATTCAAAGGGACAACAGGATCTACACTATTATATAATTGTGACCAATTCAAGCACAAAAGATCATGTAAAATCCCATTCCAGTCTGCTTGGGATTTCATATAAATTTTACAAGAATATGATATATCAGGGACAGGCTGCTCAGTCTTCACTAATAATGAAATCAAGGCATGATCAGATGTCCCGACTGGAGAACCAACCTTACTAGTTATAACGCCAGGGGAGTCAGTGTATACGAGGTCCAAGCAATTACCAGACCTGTGAGTAGCTTCATTTATGATTTGCTCACAGCCTGATTCAGAGGCAAAGTCTAAAGCTCTTAAGCCATGGCGATCGGTAGGAGAGATAGAACTTAACCACTCCCTATGGTGAGCATTAAAATCACCAACAAAGACAAAAGAAGCCTTTCT
>NC_090750.1:29513600-29521100 GCF_036898095.1 Palaemon carinicauda | reverse complement strand
TCGGCGGTACCTTGTCGACAATAGTACTGTAGCTGCATGGAAGCCTGAATGGTATATTCTCCCCTTCTATTAGAACCTTCTTTTTGGAAAAAGGCAGTCAAATTAGACTTTTACATCCTTAATTACTGTATACATTCACAGTAAGGAGTAGCCTTTTTTACATGCTATCTCTCTCTCTAGCTAGCATGACGGGTATGCTGGCAAAACCTAGCAATGCAGGCTACATGCCGGCTGAACTACTGTATATTTTATACAGGTAGCCAGTATATCTGCAATATAAAATATACTGCAGATAGAAAACTACTATATAGTTTATATTAGTAGTTATTTCCAATATATTTTGGATATCCAACACAGGCATTTGCTGAGCCCAATCCTATATTGAATGAATATGATTTCTTCAATATCCTGATTAGAAATCAGTATTAGGATTACCCTACAATATTAAACACTTCAAGGCAGGAGTAATACACTCCTAACCCTTAAAGGGTGGAGCCTTTTTCCTTGAGTCTCCCTGATCAGGAAACTCTATATTTTAATATAGTAGGAAGACTATAGCAAATAGGCTGAGTGGGATATACAAATATATGTCTTTATTTTCCTAGTCCAGCTGGCTTCATGCTAGATTGACCATACTGTCATATGCTACTATGAAGGCAGCATAATGACTAGACTACAATACATGATGTACAGTAGCCAGTAAATTGCAATATAGACTTACTGCAATTAGAAAACTACAGTACCATGACACATTAGTATTTACTGACATACCTTGGGTACCCTTGTACGAGCATTCTGCTAGTACCGTTCATATATTGAATGAATAGTTTTCTTCAATATTCTGATCGAGAATCAGTCATCCTGACCCCACAGTATTAACATTATTTTGGGACAGTGACTTGATACTTCTCTACCCCTATGGGTGAGAGTCCTTCTACTTGGAGTTACTCTATAGAGAAATCTCCATGTAGTTAATACTGAGGGGAGGCAACAACATTTGGTCACAGGGGTACACAAGTATGTATCTCCTACTATCCCTTTATAGCTTACTATCCTAAGCTACTCTATTGTAAAGGACATTTGCATGTTGATTGTCAAGGAGATAATCCATTGTATACTCATTTGGTTTTCCTTTCTTTACAGGAGGAACACCAGATACCTTGTGCTGCAGTCCTCTGCAAGGCCAAGAGCAAGTATTTTTACGGTCATAATACTTGCAGGTTCCATGCCCCCTGCAATATTATTTCCGGATCCCTACATTATTGGAACCCACAGGTTTGCAATATATGTCGGACATTAATGTCCGAAGGTTTTGAAAATCCCAAGTCTTCAGAGACTAGGGATACAGCTCAATATAAATTACGCAACTGGGTGAGAGGCTTTCAAAAGATCTCTCCGGGACCTTTCCTACCTAATGATGGGATGCGTAAGCTACTATATCCGGAAGCAAGTGAGGAAACAATAGTGCCTCAGGAGCTAACTACATCCCCTGACGGCCAGAAAACCTTTTGGATTAAGGACAAGAAATGCACCAAGGTAGAAGAGGAAAATGTTGCGTCGGAATTACCTCCGCCTGTGCTGGCTTTAGAGCCATCGATGTCGACATCTTCGTCTTCTACCCCTAATTTGGATAATGTGGTACAATTATGTATCGAAGTGAAGAATCAAATAGAGAGCTTTCGTAGACAAAACGAAAAGCAGGAAGTAAAACGCAAGATAGATCCTCGTAAAGTTTCTCTTGTTGCTTCCCAGGGGTCAGTCAAACGACCCATGAATCAAGACCTACCAACATGCTCCATAACCAATCCCTAGAGGTTTGCGGAGCAGATGCCGATTTCAAATGGTAATCTCTGCATCTCAGAGAAAATAGGTGCTGTTCCTTTGGACAAAATTCAATTTTGGTCAAGCTTTGATGCTTTCCCTAATTGTTGGGTTCGACTGAAGTACGAACCAAAGTCAAGAAAAGGAACGGAACCAAAGGAGGTCTTGATTCTCGACCATGAAAAGGCACAGACTATCCTTTCAGGTAGTCTAAGAAAGGCGGGTTATTCAGAGTCGAAGGTATTCTCACTGAATAACGGACACCCTTCCTTTCTTGCTCCTACTTCACTCTTATTCCCCTTTATGGGGAAGGCATTTACTTCTGTTGCCAAGGCGGTAGAGGCGGGTAAGCCATGTCCCACACTCGATGAATGCAAGCCTTTGTCACCAGCTTTTCCCGGACAGGAAAAGGATTGGAAGGAAGTCCATTTGACATTTTCAGTAGGAAAATTAGACAAGAACGTCGCAAGTCGACAATTCAAGGTATGTCTCCCTAAATTGTCTGAGTTGCTCTTATGTAATGAAAAGGAGTCAAAGGAGAGACTTGCGACATCCCTTTCTCTACAAAACTACATAGAGTTGTGTTCAACCTGCGAGAGTACCCCAGACATGCTCATGGTCACAGCCAAAATGCATATGGCTATCTTGGTGAAGGACCTTTACGCCTTTATGAAGGCTAGGAGAGCATGTAGAGAGTTTGTGTTCGCTGATGCAACAGTAAAACACGAAACAAGGAAGCTAATATCTTCCAACATCTGGGGTAAAGACCTCTTCCCACACGAGGTCACTAAGGAAGTAATTAAGAACGCCACCATGGAGAACATAGGTCTTCTCCAAAAATGGGGCATTCCTTCAAAGAGAAAATCTTCTGTGGTTGTGGGTCCCCAACCTAAAAAGAAGATTGGAAATGCTGGAAATATCCGGGCTGCTCAACAACATCCCACTATTCCAGTGACCACGATGCTACAGGCAGATGGTCAAAAGTCTAAGCCTACTGACTATTCGAAGCATAAACACGCTTCGGCTAGGAGGAACTTTCCCTCAGGATCGCAGGACCTTCGATCCTTCTGTCCAAAGCTTATTCAAGATGAGCCATTGATGGGAAACAGAAATGCCCCTACCATCATTTCCTTACCTTCTCCTACAGTTCAAAACCCTCCTGGAGGAATATACCTGAGAGCTATAGAGCATACAGGTAGTAAGAAAACTTTAGCTCATTGAGTTCCAGGGAAGGCAGCTTCGTGTTCACGAGAAGGACTCTAGATATCAATGAGCCATTCTGAACTGGTCGCCACTCAACAAGTTCATAAAGAACAGCAGGTTCTGAATGTTAATCCTTCTGAACATATGGTCCTTGTTCCAATTAAGGGTGTTCGTAGTCTTGTCAGACCTGAAAGGTGTCCTTCGGAACCTTCCAGTCAACCAACCCCCTTCCTCCTATCAAGAATTCATGTTACAGAGAGTAACATTCATCCTAAGGGAGATACGTGTCGGACTCACAGTTCTAAGTATCTTCAAAGGATTGACGAACTTAGTTACGTCAACTTCAAGCACAGAAATAGTTCAGGTAATAATTTACCTGATCAAGAGGCTGGAGTGGGCAACACCCAAAGTGTCCGGCCAATGTGCATTCAAAGAGATGACCCGGTTCCTGGGACATCACGGATGCAAGATAGGCTTCTAGAAGTCTCGACTTTCTCCAGCTCAAGGGTTTCGATGTTTAAAAAACCATCGAAGCCCTCAGTCACATCAGCTCTCCTCTCCTTTGGAAATATAAAAGGAGCTTGTGAGGTCTGTCAAGAGACTCAGGCATTCAGTCAGAATACCAAAACGCCAACAGGGAAAAGCGCTAATCTTTCCCCAGTTCGCTATAGTGACAGACTTGGTGCTAAGGGCACACCGGAAAGATGCGTTAAGAGCTTGGAAAAAACATGCATCAAACGCTTGAAGAGATAAAAAAAAAGACTGAGATCGGTCCCTCTTTAATCGCTGCTCTAACAGAAATTAGAGCACGAAAGTCCCAAGACTCTGCTGGTCCTTTCATGGGTGGGGAAGCCCCCTCCACACAGATCAGGCTCCCTACGACTGATCTGGGACACCGAAGCGATAATAAGACGTCACATTCGAACGTCTCATTCAGTGTTGGTGAAGTTACCCATCCCTCTCTTGAGGGGACGGCACCTACCAGCAGTTCATTTACAACTGATCCATGATGTGACGGTGGATACTCTATTTCGATACAAACCGATAGAGTTGGAATGGTCCATGGGCGCAGATGTATTCCCTCTCAGATGGGAACAAGTCCCGGAACTGCAATTCGACCTCTTCATCACGAGCGTCTTCAAGAAACTACCTTGCTATATAGCCCCATACGAGGATCCTCTAGTGGGGGTCATAGACTAGATGAGGCTGGTCCTAGCTCTGACCCTAGGTATATTTCCGAAGATTCAGAAATTAACTGCCTTCGTTTTATCACAGAGAACCCAAACCCTTCATTTCATGATTTTCTCGCTCTAGCGGTTAGAAGAAGGTTTGGGATCTCAAAAGGCAATATAGAATTCTTAGAAAAATACAAGGCCAAGTCAACTAGAAGACAATATGAGTCTTCCTGGAAAAAGTGGGTTGCGTTTGTCAAAGCAAGAGGACCGAAAGAAATTTCAATGAACTTTTGTCTGTCCTTCTTTGTCCACCTTCATAGCCAAGGTCTGGCAGCCAATACAATAAATACGTGCAAGTCAGCCTTGACTAGGCCTCTCCTATATGCCTTTCAAGTGGATCTGGCGAATGAAATCTTTAATAAGATTCCGAAGGCATGTGCTAGGCTTAGGCTAGCAGTACCACCAAAGCCCATCTCTTGGTCTTTGGACAATGTCTTACATTATGCCTCATCTGTGAACAATGAAGATTGTTCTCTTAAGGATCTAACCCAAAAGGTTATTTTTCTGTTCGCTATTGCCTCCGGGGTTAGAGTTAGTGAAATAGTGGCCCTATCCAGAGATGAGGGTCACATTCAGTTCACGGAAGTGGGAGAACTGAATCTATTTCCTGATCCATCCTTTCTCGCTAAAAACGAGCTACCCACTAAGAGGTGGGGTCCCTGGAGAACCTGTCCTCGGAAGGAAGATGCCTTTCTATGTCCTGTAGAGTGTCTAAAGGTCTATCTTTGTAGAACCTCAGACTTCAGGGGAGGACAGCTCTTTAAAGGAGAAACTTCTGGATCAAATTTATCCCTAAAACAACTAAGGGCAAAGCTCACCTACTTTATTAGTAGAGCAGATCCGGACAGTACTCCCGCAGGTCATGATCCGAGAAAGATTGCTTCATCACTGAACTTCTTTCAGTATATGGACTTTGAGCGCCTTCGTTCATATACTGGATGGAAATCATCCAGAGTGTTTTACAAACACTATGCAAAACAAGTGCATGAACTGAAACACTTCGAAGTGGCGGCCGGCAGTGTATTAAAACCTGCCCCCTAATTACTGTAGTAAACAGTTTTTGGTTTGGGACCTACCATGTCCTCGCACATGTAACGGATGAGAATCATCCAGAGTGTTCTACATACACTATGCTAGACAAATCCATGATCTGAAGCAATATGTGGTGACGCCAGGTAGAATATTTAACCTACCATCTAATTTTACGGTGAACAGCTAATTGACTGGGACTGTCAATTAAAGGGAGAAGAGGTCACCCTTCTTAGGTTTGACTTCTTTTAATTAAGTGTTACTATGATAACACTGGCTCTGTTCAAAATCCCAGGTGTGGAATTATACAGATAGCACTAGTGCCGGTGTACGAAGTACACAGTGCAGATAGAAGTAACCAGTACAGGAATTACGAAGAGAAATTGTTTTATAATTTTCTTCAGTCTGAGAGTGGCACTCATCATTTCTTCCTTCAAGAAGGAAATATAGTCTTTGTACTTGTTACAGGTACAATCCCATTGTCATACTACATTCGTTTTAATGAACATCTTTTAGTCATTTATTAGTAATAAATGTCTATTAGAATGTAGTGCGTCCACCTTCGCCAGACAATTGTATGTATACATGCCAGAGTTCTTCAACTTACCAAAGTAAGTATCCCTCATATATTTGTATGCATCAAATAATAGATATAAGAGACTATGATGTTATTTTAGCAAATATACAATTATGAGACTATTTGTATATTCAGCGTGTACTTATGTTTGGTCATACTATGTATGTTAACCTCAAGATCCCTTTTCTACTGTCTAGAATGACTCTTCCCTGTAGGAGGCAGGAAGCTCTAACATTGGTTATGATTAGTGATGGTGACGAATAACGGTAACGTCCCTTGTCCCATGTGGTCCCCATGACCAAAGAAAAGGTTGCTATAAGGTTAAGGCACTGATTAAAAATCCACAGATACACTAATGCTCTGGTATGCTTCCATCACGACGACATGGCTTGAGCCCAAAAAAACGGATTTTGAGCAAAGCGAAAAATCTATTTTTGGGTGAGATGGCCATGTCGTCCTGATGGACCCACCCATCTCTTCTAAAAGAAAAGATCTTCATAGTATCCCTCCCGTGGTACTGTATCCGTAACACCACGCTCAATGCTACAAAGAATGTCTATCGTCGTGGGAATGGCGCTGTTATATTCCCAATAGTATTACGAGAGCAGGGAGAGCCTTTGGACGGCTCCCTTTTGCCACATCCTCCTCGAAGCCAAAACGCTGTTTGGAGTGCAGATTGCTATGGAGGCGTGTCAAGAATGCGTCCGCTGATATTATGCGATATCCTTTGGAGAAATTTTAAGGATATTCGCGCCAGGAGTCAGAATTCTGGATACCTAAAGGTAAAATTCTCTGGGAATATCACTGTAGTACATATATCCCTTAGGAAGCTACTTTAAGGAACTTCCATCAGGACGACATGGCCAACTCACCCAAAAATAGATTTATCGCTTCGCTCAAAATCCGTTATATATGAAAAGTGGTTTGATATTAAGAACATATATCAGTCAGTTGGTAGTGAAGTCTTGGGAGAAAGCTATGGATATCAAATGATACTTGGGATACTATAAAAAGGAGACAAAGATAGAAATTTATTGAGGAAAGTTTTCGATGAAGTAATGAAAATTACAAGGTTGTGCATGCTAAGTATTCCAGTGTTGATAGTGAAGTCAAAAGAAAAGCCAGGAAAGACTGGAGAGAATATTTAGACAGTAAAGCAGATGAGGCTGACAAAGCTATGAATTCAGGGAGTGGCTATGGTTTAATTTTTACTTTGGTAAAGAACAAGAAGCATATACCCATCAAAAAAGAGATGGATCTGTTATAACAACAGAAAATGAAGAACGACAGCGATGAATGGAGATATGAAGGGAATAATTTGATTGATACACCTGAAGCTGAGGAAGACCTTGGTATGACCATGTATGAATTCAGTGGGTTAGAAGTCGAAGCTATCATTAAAGATCTCAAGAGATGGAAAGACCCTGGATACTATGGAACAAATACCGATATGAAAATGGCTAAAAAATAGAATTACCTCAAAATGCTTACAAGATTATTTTGTAGAATGTGGCATAGCGAGACAAAACCTGATGAGTGGGAGTTAGAAGTGTTGGCTAAAATAGCAGAACAGTAAGCATGACTGATTGCAATAATTACAGAGACATAACACTAAACTCAGTTTTTATGAAAATA
>NC_090750.1:29498600-29501100 GCF_036898095.1 Palaemon carinicauda | reverse complement strand
GCGAAGGATTCTCTTGGTCGAAGTGAAGTTGAGGTGCACGCCCATGAATCGATTTCTCAAAATTTTGAATCTCCTAGTAATGGAAAGCATATTTCTGTGAATGATCGTTAATCTGAGGTTGTTGTTTATAGTGGTCATATACAGGAGATAACAAATTTATTAGATTCTGTATTGACTTATATGCAAGCTCCAAATGATAAGCTGGGAAGTGATGTCATTGCATTTGCCAAAAGTTTTAGAGAACAAGTAAACAAAAATGGAGGTATCTAATTTTAAGTTGTTATCTTGGAATATAAATAGTATTCATAAAAGGGCAACTGATATTCATGCTCGTGTTTTGTCTCATAATTATGACGTAGTTACTTTGCAAGAGGTTGGGGATAATGGGTTAAGTTTTAAGGTGCCGGGATACCGAAGTTTTAAATTGCCAGCCAACCAAGAAAATAATATTAGAGGCTTAACTACATTTATTAAGACTAGTATTCCTGCCAATTGAGAATCTCGTTTTGCTGATGGCACTGAACTTTTGATTCTCAAATTAGATGTTGACAATTGCTATATATATCATTAACGTCTATATTCATATTGATAGACTTTCACTTGAAAAATTTCTCTCATATTAATTGATCAGAAATGTTTATTAATGGGTGATCTCAATGGTCATCATCGAAGCTTAGAAAATTTTGGGAGTCCGAATAGAAATGGTGTTGTTTTACATAGTATTCTTAACTCACTGGATAATGTCTGTATATTAGGTAATAAAGAACCCACTCACATAAGAGGAGGGAGAATTGATTATATACTTCTTTTTAATATGGCGGAGTATGAATCTGTTGCTTCCGTTGTTGGTGACTTGGTAAGTGATCATTTTTTTCTTGAGACTAATATGGCCATCCATTCAACGGATAGCATTCTACCTTAAGCGTAAAAGATTAAGAATTAAAGATGATGAAAAGTTTGAATTTATGTTTAAAGTTGATAAATGGTATAAGGAATATAAGTCTATAAATGGACATGGAAATGATGAAAATAAATTTTTGGATGATTTGCTTGATGTTTTAGATACAGCATTATATAAGTCTGAAAACAACAATTTCAATAAGAAATCCATGTATTTTAATGACAAAATAGTTCGAGGCTGGAATAAAGTTTTGAGGAAAGTTAAAAGAAAATGGAGTTTGGATCCAAGTGATTGGCGTAGTAGGGAAACAATGATACAAATTGCTCAAGGCACCTCTGAAATACGAAAAGTAGCAAGAGGATATTTCGTTCATGAAATCTCTGGGTAGTGTGTGGAGTGCAATAGATAAAGTAAGGGGAGTCAAATAGAAAATTGTTGCCCATCCGAATCCTAAAGGTAAAGCAAATGAATTAATGAGAAAGTGGGCTGCTGCCTCTAGTAGTGGAAATTTACCAGCTAACATCCAGTCTTGTTTGCATGACCGCGTCTACAGATGGGGGTGATAGATGAAACTTGCGTGCCCTTTACGAGAGATGAATTATTATTAGGAATTAAAAAAGGGAAGTCGACTGCCCCTGGAATGTATGGGGTTACATATGATATAATAAGTTGCTTAATCATGATGGAGGATACCTCTTTGCTGGGTTTGATCAACCTTTCTTATAAAAATGGCAGGCTGCCTATCAAATGGCAATTGGCTTTGATTGTTCCTGTCCCTAAGGGCAATGGTGATTATAGACCTATTTCTTTGACGTCTTGCATATGTAAATTGATGGAAAGGATAATACTTAGCAGGTTGCTTTTTATTATTGGAGATCAGTTATCAAATAATATGTATGGCTTTATAAAAGGTGTTTTGAGGGTACTTTGTCATAATGCTGGTAAATGCAGAGCTTTTGTCCATCTTAAAGGATCATTTGACAGAGAAAATAAAGGAAGTAATCCTTGAAGAGCTTGTTAACAAGGGTGTTAAGGGATCACTATTGCGGTGGATTTATAGTTCTTTGAATGAAAGAAAAGCTAAAGTATGGTTTCAGGGACATGAATCTGAAGAGATGGAATTACAATTAGGTACCCCACAAGTGGGTGTTTTAAGTCCAACTTTATTTAATGTGTTTATGGACAAAATTGTAAGACATAATTTTCCTAGGGGTACAGACGTGGTGATTTATGTTGGTGACATTTTGATTCAGTGCCGCAACGAGTTTGTTTTGAAAAATGCATTAGATCAGCTACAAGGTTTATGTTTATACATGGGACTGGTTATTAATGAGAATAAAAGTAAGATTCAGTCATGCATGGTAAGTGAAAATAAGTTATCTTTTAATGGAAGAGAACTGGAAAGGGTAAATACATATAATTATCTTGGCGTGTATATTGGTTTCTGTAAGACCATGGATGAGCTTAATTATGTTAGAAATATTTGCATATGGAGAAACCATACCTTTGCAGGTATTGGCCAACGGAGGCAGTGGTGTATGTATCCCAGTTTTACGAATGATGTATACTAGTACTATTCGCTCCATTATTGATTATGTA
>NC_090750.1:29471100-29493600 GCF_036898095.1 Palaemon carinicauda | reverse complement strand
TGCTTAAGATAAGAGGCAATAGGAATTCTCTACTATGGTTGTCTAAGATCAGACACAGTAGGAATTCTGTACTATGGTTGCTTAAGATCAGAGACAGTAGGAATTCTGTACTATGGTTGCTTAAGATCAGAGACAGTAGGAATTCTGTACTATGGTTGCTTAAGATAAGAGGCAATAGGAATTCTGTACTATGGCTACTTAAGATCAGAGACAGTAGGAATTCTGTACTATGGTTGCTTAAGATCAGAGACAGTAGGAATTCTGTACTATGGTTGCTTAAGATCAGAGACAGTAGGAATTCTGTACTATGGTTGCTTAAGATCAGAGACAGTAGGAATTCTGTACTATGGTTGCTTAAGATCAGAGACAGTAGGAATTCTGTACTATAGTTGCTTAAGATCAGAGACAGTAGGAATTCTGTACTATGGTTGCTTAAGATAAGAGGCAATAGGAATTCTGTACTATGGTTGTCTAAGATCAGAGACAGTAGGAATTCTGTACTATGGTTGCTTAAGATCAAGAGACAGTAGGAGTTCTGTACTATGGTTGCTTAAGATCAGAGACAGTAGGAATTCTGTACTATGGTTGCTCAAGATAAGAGGCAATAGGAATTCTGTACTATGGTTGTGTAAGGTCAGAGACAGTAGGAATTCTGTACTATGGTTGCTTAAGATCAGAGACAGTAGGAATTCTGTACTATGGTTGCTTAAGATCAGAGACAGTAGGAATACTGTACTATGGCTGCTTAAGATCAGAGACAGTAGGAATTCTGTACTATGGTTGCTTAAGATCAAGAGACAGTAGGAGTTCTGTACTATGGTTGCTTAAGATCAGAGATAGTAGGAATTCTGTACTGTGGTTGCTTAAGATAAGAGGCAATAGGAATTCTGTACTATGGTTGTCTAAGATCAGAGACAGTAGGAATTCTGTACTATGGTTGCTTAGGATCAGAGACAGTAGGAATTCTGTACTATGGTTGCTTAAGATCAGAGACAGTAGGCATACTGTACTATGGCTGCGTAAGATCAGAGACAGTAGGAATTCTGTACTATGGTTGCTTAAGATAAGAGGCAATAGGAACTCTGTACTATGGTTGCTAAAGATCAGAAACAGTAGGAATTCTGTACTATGGTTGCTCAAGATAAGAGGCAATAGGAATTCTGTACTATGGTTGCTTAAGATCAGAGACAGTAGGAATTCTGTACTATGGTTGCTTAAGATCAGAGACAGTAGGAATTCTGTACTATGGTTGCTTAAGATCAGAGACAGTAGGAATTCTGTACTATGGTTGCTTAAGATTAGAGACAGTAGGAATTCTGTACTATGGTTGCTTAAGATCAGAGACAGTAGGAATTCTGTATTATGGTTGCTTAAGATCAGAGACAGTAGGAATTCTGTACTATAGTTGCTTAAGATCAGAGACAGTAGGAATTCTGTACTATGGTTGCTTAAGATAAGAGGCAATAGGAATTCTGTACTATGGTTGTCTAAGATCAGAGACAGTAGGAATTCTGTACTATGGTTGCTTAAGATCAAGAGACAGTAGGAGTTCTGTACTATGGTTGCTTAAGATCAGAGACAGTAGGAATTCTGTACTATGGTTGCTCAAGATAAGAGGCAATAGGAATTCTGTACTATGGTTGTCTAAGATCAGAGACAGTAGGAATTCTGTACTATGGTTGCTTAAGATCAGAGACAGTAGGAATTCTGTACTATGGTTGCTTAAGATCAGAGACAGTAGGAATACTGTACTATGGTTGCTTAAGATCAGAGACAGTAGGAATTCTGTACTATGGTTGCTTAAGATCAAGAGACAGTAGGAGTTCTGTACTATGGTTGCTTAAGATCAGAGATAGTAGGAATTCTGTACTGTGGTTGCTTAAGATAAGAGGCAATAGGAATTCTGTACTATGGTTGTCTAAGATCAGAGACAGTAGGAATTCTGTACTATGGTTGCTTAAGATCAGAGACAGTAGGAATTCTGTACTATGGTTGCTTAAGATCAGAGACAGTAGGCATACTGTACTATGGCTGCGTAAGATCAGAGACAGTAGGAATTCTGTACTATGGTTGCTTAAGATAAGAGGCAATAGGAACTCTGTACTATGGTTGCTAAAGATCAGAAACAGTAGGAATTCTGTACTATGGTTGCTCAAGATAAGAGGCAATAGGAATTCTGTACTATGGTTGCTTAAGATCAGAGACAGTAGGAATTCTGTACTATGGTTGCTTAAGATCAGAGACAGTAGGAATTCTGTACTGTACTATGGTTGCTTAAATAGGAGACAATAGGAATTCTGTACTATGGTTGCTTAAGATCAGACAGAGTAGGAATTCTGTACTATGGTTGCTTAAGATCAGAGACAGTAGGAATTCTTTACTATGGTTGCTTAAGATCAGAGACAGTAGGAATTCTGTACTATGGTTGCTTAAGATAAGAGGCAATAGGAATTCTGTACTATGGTTGTCTGAGATCAGAGACAGTAGGAATTCTGTACTATGGTTGCTTAAGATCAGAGACAGTAGGAATTCTGTACTATGGTTGCTGAAGATCAGAGACAGTAGGAATTCTGTACTATGGTTGCTCAAGATAAGAGGCAATAGGAATTCTGTACTATGGTTGCTTGAGATCAGAGACAGTAGGAATTCTGTACTCTGGTTGCTTAAGATCAGAGACAGTAGGAATTCTGTACTATGGTTGCTTAAGATCAGAGACAGTAGGAATTCTGTACTATGGTTGTTTAAGATAAGAGGCAATAGGAAATCTGTACTATGGTTGTCTTAGATCAGAGACAGTAGGAATTCTGTACTATGGTTGCTTAATATCAGAGACAGTAGGAATTCTGTACCATGGTTGCTCAAGATAAGAGGCAATAGGAATTCTGTACTATGGTTGCTAAAGATCAGAGACAGTAAGAATTCTGTAATATGGTTGCTTAAGATCAAAGACAGTAGGAATTCTGTACTATGGTTGCTTAAGATCAGAGACAGTAGGAATTCTGTACTGTACTATGGTTGCTTAAGATCAGAGACAATAGGAATTCTGTACTATGGTTGCTTAAGATCAGACAGAGTAGGAATTCTGTACTATGGTTGCTTAAGATCAGAGACAGTAGGAATTCTGTACTATGGTTGCTTAATATAAGAGGCAATAGGAATTCTGTACTATGGTTGCTTAAGATCAGAGACAGTAGGAATTCTGTACTATGGTTGCTTAAGATCAGAGACAGTATGAATTCTGTACTATAGTTGCTTAAGATCAGAGACAGTAGGAATTCTGTACTATGGTTGCTTAAGATAAGAGGCAATAGGAATTCTGTAGTATGGCTGTCTAAGATCAGAGACAGTAGGAATTCTGTACTATGGTTGCTTAAGATCAAGAGACAGTAGGAATTCTTTACTATGGTTGCTTAAGATCAGAGACAGTAGGAATTCTGTACTATGGTTGCTTAGGATTAGAGGCAATAGGAATTCTGTACTATGGTTGCTTAAGATCAGAGACAGTAGGAATTCTGTACTATGGTTGCTTAAGATCAGAGACAGTAGGAATTCTGTACTATGGTTGCTTAAGATCAGAGACAGTAGGAATACTGTACTATGGTTGCTTAAGATAAGAGGCAATTGGAATTCTGTACTATGGTTGCTTAAGATCAGAGATAGTAGGAATTCTTTATTATGGTTGCTTAAGATAAGGGGCAATAGGAATTCTGTACTATGGTTGCTTAAGATCAGAGACAGTAGGAATTCTGTACTATGGTTGCTTAAGATCAGAGACAGTAGGAATTCTGTACTATGGTTGCTTAAGATCAGAGACAGTAGGAATTCTGTACTGTACTATGGTTGCTTAAGATAGGAGACAATAGGAATTCTGTACTATGGTTGCTTAAGATCAGACAGAGTAGGAATTCTGTACTATGGTTGCTTAAGATCAGAGACAGTAGGAATTCTGTACTATGGTTGCTTAAGATTAGAGACAGTAGGAATTCTGTACTATGGTTGCTTAAGATAAGAGGCAATAGGAATTCTGTACTATGGTTGTCTAAGATCAGAGATAGTAGGAATTCTGTACTGTACTATGGTTGCTTAAGATGGGAGACAATAGGAATTCTGTACTATGGTTGCTTAAGATCAGAGACAGTAGGAATTCTGTACTATGGTTGCTTAAGATCAGAGACAGTAGGAATTCTGTACTATGGTTGCTTAAGATCAGAGACAGTAGGAATACTGTACTATGGCTGCGTAAGATCAGAGACAGTAGGAATTCTGTACTATGGTTGCTTAAGATAAGAGGCAATAGGAACTCTGTACTATGGTTGCTAAAGATCAGAAACAGTAGGAATTCTGTACTATGGTTGCTCAAGATAAGAGGCAATAGGAATTCTGTACTATGGTTGCTTAAGATCGGAGACAGTAGGAATTCTGTACTATGGTTGCTTAAGATCAGAGACAGTAGGAATTCTGTACTGTACTATGGTTGCTTAAGATAGGAGACAATAGGAATTCTGTACTATGGTTGCTTAAGATCAGACAGAGTAGGAATTCTGTACTATGGTTGCTTAAGATCAGAGACAGTAGGAATTCTTTACTATGGTTGCTTAAGATCAGAGACAGTAGGAATTCTGTACTATGGTTGCTTAAGATAAGAGGCAATAGGAATTCTGTACTATGGTTGTCTGAGATCAGAGACAGTAGGAATTCTGTACTATGGTTGCTTAAGATCAGAGACAGTAGGAATTCTGTACTATGGTTGCTGAAGATTAGAGACAGTAGGAATTCTGTACTATGGTTGCTCAAGATAAGAGGCAATAGGAATTCTGTACTATGGTTGCTTGAGATCAGAGACAGTAGGAATTCTGTACTCTGGTTGCTTAAGATCAGAGACAGTAGGAATTCTGTACTATGGTTGCTTAAGATCAGAGACAGTAGGAATTCTGTACTATGGTTGTTTAAGATAAGAGGCAATAGGAAATCTGTACTATGGTTGTCTTAGATCAGAGAAAGTAGGAATTCTGTACTATGGTTGCTTAAGATCAGAGACAGTAGGAATTCTGTACCATGGTTGCTCAAGATAAGAGGCAATAGGAATTCTGTACTATGGTTGCTTAAGATCAGAGACAGTAAGAATTCTGTAATATGGTTGCTTAAGATCAGAGACAGTAGGAATTCTGTACTATGGTTGCTTAAGATCAGAGACAGTAGGAATTCTGTACTGTACTATGGTTGCTTAAGATCAGAGACAATAGGAATTCTGTACTATGGTTGCTTAAGATCAGACAGAGTAAGAATTCTGTACTATGGTTGCTTAAGATCAGAGACAGTAGGAATTCTGTACTATGGTTGCTTAAGATAAGAGGCAATAGGAATTCTCTACTATGGTTGTCTAAGATCAGAGACAGTATGAATTCTGTACTATGGTTGCTTAAGATCAGAGACAGTTGGAATTTTGTACTATGGTTGCTTAAGATCAGAGACAGTAGGAATTCTGTACTGTGGTTGATTAAGATAAGAGTCAATAGGAATTCTGTACTATGGCTGCTTAAGATCAGAGACTGTAGGAATTCTGTACTATGGTTGCTTAATATAAGAGGCAATAGGAATTCTGTACTATGGTTGCTTAAGATCAGAGACAGTAGAAATTCTGTACTATGGTTGCTTAAGATCAGAGACAGTATGAATTCTGTACTATAGTTGCTTAAGATCAGAGACAGTAGGAATTCTGTACTATGGTTGCTTAAGATAAGAGGCAATAGGAATTCTGTACTATGGTTGTCTAAGATCAGAGACAGTAGGAATTCTGTACTATGGTTGCTTAAGATCAAGAGACAGTAGGAATTCTTTACTATGGTTGCTTAAGATCAGAGACAGTAGGAATTCTGTACTATGGTTGCTTAGGATTAGAGGCAATAGGAATTCTGTACTATGGTTGCTTAAGATCAGAGACAGTAGGAATTCTGTACTATGGTTGCTTAAGATCAGAGACAGTAGGAATACTGTACTATGGTTGCTTAAGATAAGAGGCAATTGGAATTCTGTACTATGGTTGCTTAAGATCAGAGATAGTAGGAATTCTTTATTATGGTTGCTTCAGATAAGGGGCAATAGGAATTCTCTACTATGGTTGCTTAAGATCAGAGACAGTAGGAATTCTGTACTATGGTTGCTTAAGATCAGAGACAGTAGGAATTCTGTACTATGGTTGCTTAAGATCAGAGACAGTAGGAATTCTGTACTGTACTATGGTTGCTTAAGATAGGAGACAATAGGAATTCTGTACTATGGTTGCTTAAGATCAGACAGAGTAGGAATTCTGTACTATGGTTGCTTAAGATCAGAGACAGTAGGAATTCTGTACTATGGTTGCTTAAGATCAGAGACAGTAGGAATTCTGTACTATGGTTGCTTAAGATAAGAGGCAATAGGAATTCTGTACTATGGTTGTCTAAGATCAGAGATAGTAGGAATTCTGTACTGTACTATGGTTGCTTAAGATGGGAGACAATAGGAATTCTGTACTATGGTTGCTTAAGATCAGAGATAGTAGGAATTCTGTACTATGGTTGCTTAAGATCAGAGACAGTAGGAATTGTGTACTATGGTTACTTAAGATAAGAGGCTATAGGAATTCTGTACTATGGTTGCTTAAGATCAGAGACAGTAGGAATTCTATACTGTACTATGGTTGCTTAAGATAGGAGACAATAGGAATTGTGTACTATGGTTGCTTAAGATCAGAGAGAGTAGGAATTCTGTACTGTACTATGGTTGCTTAAGATCAGACAGAGTAGGAATTCTGTACTATGGTTGCTTAACATCAGAGACAGTAGGAATTCTGTACTATGGTTGCTTAAGATAAGAGACAATAGGAATTCTGTACTATGGTTGCGTAAGATCAGAGACCGTAGGAATTCTGTACTATGGTTGCTTAAGATAAGAGGCAATAGGAATTCTGTACTATGGTTGCTTAAGATCAGAGATAGTAGGAATTCTGTACTATGGTTGCTTAAGATAAGGGGCAATAGGAATTCTGTACTATGGTTGCTTAAGATCAGAGACAGTAGCAATTCTGTACTATGGTTGCTTAAGATCAGAGACACTAGGAATTTTGTACTATTGTTGCCTAAGATCAGAGACACTAGGAATTTTGTACTATTGTTGCCTAAGATCAGAGACAGTAGGAATTCTGTACTATGGTTGCTTAAGATCAAGAGACAGTAGGAATTCTTTACTATGGTTGCTTAAGATCAGAGACAGTAGGAATTCTGTACTATGGTTGCTTAGGATTAGAGGCAATAGGAATTCTGTACTATGGTTGCTTAAGATCAGAGACAGTAGGAATTCTGTACTATGGTTGCTTAAGATCAGAGACAGTAGGAATTCTGTACTATGGTTGCTTAAGATCAGAGACAGTAGGAATACTGTACTATGGTTGCTTAAGATAAGAGGCAATTGGAATTCTGTACTATTGTTGCTTAAGATCAGAGATAGTAGGAATTCTTTATTATGGTTGCTTAAGATACGGGGCAATAGGAATTCTCTACTATGGTTGCTTAGGATCAGAGACAGTAGGAATTCTGAACTATGGTTGCTTAAGATCAGAGACAGTAGGAATTCTGTACTATGGTTGCTTAAGATCAGAGACAGTAGGAATTCTGTACTGTACTATGGTTGCTTAAGATAGGAGACAATAGGAATTCTGTACTATGGTTGCTTAAGATCAGACAGAGTAGGAATTCTGTACTATGGTTGCTTAAGATCAGAGACAGTAGGAATTCTGTACTATGGTTGCTTAAGATCAGAGACAGTAGGAATTCTGTACTATGGTTGCTTAAGATAAGAGGCAATAGGAATTCTGTACTATGGTTGTCTAAGATCAGAGATAGTAGGAATTCTGTACTGTACTATGGTTGCTTAAGATGGGAGACAATAGGAATTCTGTACTATGGTTGCTTAAGATCAGAGACAGAAGGAATTCTGTACTATGGTTGCTTAAGATCAGAGACAGTAGGAATTGTGTACTATGGTTACTTAAGATAAGAGGCTATAGGAATTCTGTACTATGGTTGCTTAAGATCAGAGACAGTAGGAATTCTATACTGTACTATGGTTGCTTAAGATAGGAGACAATAGGAATTCTGTACTATGGTTGCTTAAGATCAGAGAGAGTAGGAATTCTGTACTGTACTATGGTTGCTTAAGATCAGACAGAGTAGGAATTCTGTACTATGGTTGCTTAACATCAGAGACAGTAGGAATTCTGTACTATGGTTGCTTAAGATAAGAGACAATAGGAATTCTGTACTATGGTTGCTTAAGATCAGAGACCGTAGGAATTCTGTACTATGGTTGCTTAAGATAAGAGGCAATAGGAATTCTGTACTATGGTTGCTTAAGATCAGAGATAGTAGGAATTCTGTACTATGGTTGCTTAAGATAAGGGGCAATAGGAATTCTGTACTATGGTTGCTTAAGATCAGAGACAGTAGCAATTCTGTACTATGGTTGCTTAAGATCAGAGACACTAGGAATTTTGTACTATTGTTGCCTAAGATCAGAGACAGTAGGAATTCTGTACTATGGTTGCTTAAGATCAGAGACAGTAGGCATTCTGTACTATGGTTGCTTAAGATCAGAGACAGTAGGAATTCTGTACTGTACTATTGTTGCTTAAGATAGGAGACAATAGGAACTCTGTACTATGGTTGCTTAAGATCAGACAGAGTAGGAATTCTGTACTATGGTTGCTTAAGATCAGAGACAGTAGGAATTCTGTACTATGGTTGCTTAAGATCAGAGACAGTAGGAATTCTGTACTATGGTTGCTTAAGATAAGAGGCAATTGGAATTCTGTACTATGGTTGTCTAAGATCAGAGACAGTAAGAATTCTGTACTGTACTATAGTTGCATAAGATAGGAGACAATAGGAATTCTGTACTATGGTTGCTTAAGATCAGAGACAGTAGGAGTTTTGTACTATGGTTGCTTAAGATCAGAGACAGTAGGAATTCTGTACTATGGTTGCTTAAGATAAGAGGCAATAGGAATTCTGTACTATGGTTGTCTAAGATCAGAGATGGTAGGAATTCTGTACTGTACTATGGTTGCTTAAGATAGGAGACAATAGGAATTCTGTACTATGGTTGCTTAAGATCAGAGACAGTAGCAATTCTGTACTATGGTTGCTTAAGATCAGAGACACTAGGAATTTTGTACTATTGTTGCCTAAGATCAGAGACACTAGGAATTTTGTACTATTGTTGCCTAAGATCAGAGACAGTAGGAATTCTGTACTATGGTTGCTTAAGATCAAGAGACAGTAGGAATTCTTTACTATGGTTGCTTAAGATCAGAGACAGTAGGAATTCTGTACTATGGTTGCTTAGGATTAGAGGCAATAGGAATTCTGTACTATGGTTGCTTAAGATCAGAGACAGTAGGAATTCTGTACTATGGTTGCTTAAGATCAGAGACAGTAGGAATTCTGTACTATGGTTGCTTAAGATCAGAGACAGTAGGAATACTGTACTATGGTTGCTTAAGATAAGAGGCAATTGGAATTCTGTACTATGGTTGCTTAAGATCAGAGATAGTAGGAATTCTTTATTATGGTTGCTTAAGATACGGGGCAATAGGAATTCTCTACTATGGTTGCTTAAGATCAGAGACAGTAGGAATTCTGTACTATGGTTGCTTAAGATCAGAGACAGTAGGAATTCTGTACTATGGTTGCTTAAGATCAGAGACAGTAGGAATTCTGTACTGTACTATGGTTGCTTAAGATAGGAGACAATAGGAATTCTGTACTATGGTTGCTTAAGATCAGACAGAGTAGGAATTCTGTACTATGGTTGCTTAAGATCAGAGACAGTAGGAATTCTGTACTATGGTTGCTTAAGATCAGAGACAGTAGGAATTCTGTACTATGGTTGCTTAAGATAAGAGGCAATAGGAATTCTGTACTATGGTTGTCTAAGATCAGAGATAGTAGGAATTCTCTACTGTACTATGGTTGCTTAAGATGGGAGACAATAGGAATTCTGTACTATGGTTGCTTAAGATCAGAGACAGTAGGAATTCTGTACTATGGTTGCTTAAGATCAGAGACAGTAGGAATTGTGTACTATGGTTACTTAAGATAAGAGGCTATAGGAATTCTGTACTATGGTTGCTTAAGATCAGAGACAGTAGGAATTCTATACTGTACTATGGTTGCTTAAGATAGGAGACAATAGGAATTCTGTACTATGGTTGCTTAAGATCAGAGAGAGTAGGAATTCTGTACTGTACTATGGTTGCTTAAGATCAGACAGAGTAGGAATTCTGTACTATGGTTGCTTAACATCAGAGACAGTAGGAATTCTGTACTATGGTTGCTTAAGATAAGAGACAATAGGAATTCTGTACTATGGTTGCTTAAGATCAGAGACCGTAGGAATTCTGTACTATGGTTGCTTAAGATAAGAGGCAATAGGAATTCTGTACTATGGTTGCTTAAGATCAGAGATAGTAGGAATTCTGTACTATGGTTGCTTAAGATAAGGGGCAATAGGAATTCTCTACTATGGTTGCTTAAGATCAGAGACAGTAGCAATTCTGTACTATGGTTGCTTAAGATCAGAGACACTAGGAATTTTGTACTATTGTTGCCTAAGATCAGAGACAGTAGGAATTCTGTACTATGGTTGCTTAAGATCAGAGACAGTAGGCATTCTGTACTATGGTTGCTTAAGATCAGAGACAGTAGGAATTCTGTACTATGGTTGCTTAAGATCAGAGACAGTAGGAATTCTGTACTGTACTATTGTTGCTTAAGATAGGAGACAATAGGAATTCTGTACTATGGTTGCTTAAGATCAGACAGAGTAGGAATTCTGTACTATGGTTGCTTAAGATCAGAGACAGTAGGAATTCTGTACTATGGTTGCTTAAGATCAGAAACAGTAGGAATTCTGTACTATGGTTGCTTAAGATAAGAGGCAATTGGAATTCTGTACTATGGTTGTCTAAGATCAGAGACAGTAAGAATTCTGTACTGTACTATAGTTGCATAAGATAGGAGACAATAGGAATTCTGTACTATGGTTGCTTAAGATCAGAGACAGTAGGAGTTTTGTACTATGGTTGCTTAAGATCAGAGACAGTAGGAATTCTGTACTATGGTTGCTTAAGATAAGAGGCAATAGGAATTCTGTACTATGGTTGTCTAAGATCAGAGATGGTAGGAATTCTGTACTGTACTATGGTTGCTTAAGATAGGAGACAATAGGAAATCTGTACTATGGTTGCTTAAGATCAGAGACAGTAGGAATTCTTTACTGTACTATGGTTGCTTAAGATTCGACAGAGTAGGAATTCTGTACTATGGTTGCTTAATATCAGAGACAGTAGGAATTCTGTACTATGGTTGCTTAAGATAAGAGACAATAGGAATTCTGTACTATGGTTGCTTAAGATCAGAGACAGTAGGAATTCTGTACTAAGATTGCCTGTGATCAGAGAGAGAGTAGGAACCGTTTCGAAATGACCTAGCTCAACTGGATAAAAACGGGTATCAAACCGAATTGACTTCACCCACGCATAATCAAAGCCTCTACTCACCTAATAATGTATTCCATATCTTCCACAAAAGTTTCTAAATGCACGATGTGTGTATAGTTGTATTCACAGACCCCACACTGAAATCCAATTGGTAACCAGTGAGGGTCGAAGTTGCGTGGGTTTTGAGAGACCAAATATCTGGCGAATTCCTCGAATGTTGGGATGATATATAAAGTCTTGTTTGGATACGCTACATCTCTTTGCCTGGAAATTTAAGTTATCATCAATATCATCGGCTGTGTTTCTCAATTTCTTGTCTCTTTTACGCAAACTAAGGCCAAATGCCGCTTGGCTTAATCTTCTATGGGTTACCTCAAGATCCTTTATAACCAATTTACACAATTCAGGTGTGTTAACCATTTGAATAGCCCTCTCAAAGTCATGCTTATGAAATAAGATCTAACAAAACTAACAAGGTCCGTTTTATTATCACAGTTACTGTCCTAAACTTAACTTATTGAGAACAGTATAATACACTGTTAAAAATTTGCATAAAAAAACGGTAAATTCTTGGTAACATTTAATCCAGAATTCTTACCGTTTTAAAAACAGTTATATTGACGCAAAGGGTGATATTATGGTCTCCAACCCGTAAAAGATAATAACATAGTATGGTAAAATTACGGTCGCTTGTATTTTACTGAAATACGGCTGAGAACAGTTTAGTTTTACGGAGAATTTCCGATTAAGATTACGGTTTTTTTTTAACAATGTAGTTACAAGAAAACATAAAAGGAATATAAAGGTCTCAATCAACTGATGAGGATAAAAATCTACTTGTGATTACGAAATACTCTAACTTCTTCCATAATTGTGATCAATTTTGATGAGATGGGTATCCACTTATTTCCGTCCACTTATTTCCGCCTGTTCCATACCCAAGACTCACCGAAGGCCTCTGGTATAACCCAGAATTAAAGGACCCCAGTGCTGGCGCTGGTAGGACCGATCATCAGTGTATTTTATCCGGTTGAGGTATCCTGATAGGAGTCTTGCGAGTGGCTCTCGGGCTACGAAGAATCGCAGGAATTGTTCGGAATTCATAGCTTCTTTGAATAGCTGCCGAGATGATCGTAGAATATCGACTATCCTGGCATGGAAGAGGGATATTTTCCCGTAATTTTTTTTTAAAGCAAACACGAATTGATTTTGAGAGACATAGAAAGCACTTATATATATATATATATATATATATATATATATATATATATATATATATATATATATATATATATATATATATATATATATATATATGTATATATATATATATATATATATATATATATATATATATATATATATATATATATATATATATATATATATATATATGTTTGTGTGTGTGTGTGTGTGTATGTATATGTATATGTATATGTATATGTATATGTATATGGATATATATATATATATATATATATATATATATATATATATATATATATATATATATATATATATATATATAAACACATACACACACACACACACACACACATATATATATATATATATATATATATATATATATATATATATATATGTATATATATATATATATATATATATATATATATATATATATATATATATGTATATATATATATATATATATATATATATATATATATATATATATATATATATATATATATATATATATATATATATATATATATATATATATATATATATATATATATGGAGCAAATAATGACCAAATTACCTGTTACACTCGTACTATTAAAAACTAATTGATGGACAGATGAATTGTTAGTTTATTTCCTATTAGATCTGGTTTAATTTTCTGATACAATGAGACTGTAAAGAGAGGTTAATTTTATCTCTTACTTTTTAGATTTGTAATAATTTCTTAAATATTCATGTACAATCTATATGTGATATAGAAAAGTATTGTAAATTCCCATTCCTTAACAAGACCATTGTAAGAGATAACAGTGTACATCACATCAATCTACAGGGAATCTACTTAAACTAACCAAACCACTTACACTGGACTACACTCCTGCATATATCTAAATTATTGTTTTATGTTAGCATAGGATCTTAGGAAAAGCAGGTGGAACATGATCATGTGGAACCTGATCATGTGGAGACCAATGAACTATATCGTAAATGTCGAAATCTTAAGATACAGGAAAACTGCTGTAGATGATTCTCTACATAGTGAATGAAATCTGTTTATAGAATAGCAATCTGTTCCTTTATTGTTATTTCAGATTAGAAGCCTATGGGAGTACAGTAGCAATCTTCATTATGCCCAATAGGCTTATTATAGTTCAAGTAGGCTCCTGTAGCTTTGCTAGATTTCTGTATCATGTAGGCTTGTGAGCCTGTTAGAGTTCCCTCTATACCTGGAAAAGTAAGTTGTTGGGTAGCTTTAAGTAGTACAATGATAGCCTATCATCTCCCTACCTATATAATAAATGAAACTTGTATGATTAGGAGAAAAGAACCTTACTTGTACGTCAAGCCACTTTCTAACATCTCCTCATGGTTATACAAATGAGCCAACAAGTTACATATAGAACTGAAACCAGACTTCAACACGTGGCAAAAGAGGACTTTGTACCCTTCAAGCACGCTATACCTGTTTGGGGAATTTTAGAAAAAACATTTCATTATTTGACGAATCGGGTAATTTAAAAAATTAATCTGTGAACTAAAACAGTTCTTAGTGTTTAATATATGACATTTTGATTTGAAAGCAGCAACCTTAAAAAAAAACTCCAAGTATTTGTGTACTGATGTTTAATCTGAATATCTCTCATCATCAAAAGTAAATAATGCTTAACAGTCAAAAGAAATAGATTATTCAAGCGTTCACATTTAGTTTATATACTTAAAAGATCCAATTTTGTCAAAGTTTGAAAATATAGTATTGTCATAAAAGAAAAAAAAATATATTGTACCCCATTATCTTTAATGTTGATATATTTTATTGATGAACTGTCGAGTTTTATATTTAATGTATTAGGTGATATCACTTTTTTATAATAGTTTCTATATGCCACCCTTTTTTTATATCTTAAAGCATCAATTTGTAACACCTATCAATAAATATTACAGGGCTTCTTCGTAGAAGTGTGTAGAAACATGATGAAGGCTATTAGTTCGTACTATTCTTTTTTGGGCTCAAGCCATGACGTCCTGATGGAAGGTTCCTGTAGTAGCTTCCCAAGGGTATATATGACAACAGTGATATTCCTAGAGAATCAAACCAAAGGTTTCAAAGAATTCTAACTTCTGGCACGAGTACCCTTAAGATTTACTCTCAAGGATATTGTATATAAACAGGGGACGTATTCTTGACACGCCACATAGCAATCTGCACCCCGAATAGCCTTTACGCTTCGAGGGGGATACGTGGCAGAATTAGAAGGGTAGCCGCATTAGAGGTTACCCTGGTTCCCCTACTACTATCGTATCACAACCGCGCCAACTCCCTCTGGCGGTCATTCCTTATTTTGTAGCGCCTCTCTACAGTGGTGTTCCCTATTGATCTTACATTTTCGATCGATTTCTAAGGATCTTTATGCTTTCTAAAGCTCTTTCTCCATCTAGAAAGTTGAGTATTCATTCTTTACAATATGTATTTTAGTTCCAACCTCACAATGAATTTAGTGTAGTTATCGTCTTTGGATCTACGCCGATTACCGGTGTCGTCATAGGCGCCGTCGTTCTTTGGGCATGTGTTATTTAGTTAGCAGAACGACATTCCCTGTTTAAATAGCAAGCATTAATTGTTATTATGAAAGCTATTTAGGCATTTTGTATTGTAAAGATATTTATATGCATAATTTTCCCTTTTTTCTGTGTCGATCGTATATGTCAGAGTTTCGGGGATTTTAGGTAACCGAGATCTTGCCTTGCCTAGGTAACCCAACCTAAACAACATATACTTTCGGCATTTCCCCGGTTACCCTTGTGTATCGGTTATCATTCATTGGAGATTGATATCTCCTGGAATTATATTAGCCGTTACTAGTCTCGAATAGAGAATTATGGGTAATCTCTCTTCCCTCTGAGAGTAGCCTTAGGGTACAACTCTATGCGTCGGCCTTGAATTTCGAATTCAGGCATGATTAGCCTAGAGTTTTCTGTCTCATCCCTTAACAGCAGACGGCAAGTTTTGGGATTCGATCAGAACCTCAGAGTATTTAGTCTTTTGTCGGCAGTTGGTCGGCGGGGTGAATTGCATTCCCCTGCCGGCTGAGCTACCGGCATAGGAGGCTAGCCCTCCCTAGACTACACCCAAGTGGTTGCATGATGCCGCCACCTTCTCCCTGTGGTCTAGTAGACTAGTTCTATGCTCGCAGACCCTAGGCTGTAGAGTAGTATACTCATGTGGCCTAGGATGGCACCAGCATTGGAACTCTGTTTCTCCCTTGTTGAGAGGAAACAGCATGGACTGCTGTCCCCTTAACCATATTAGCACCTCCTAAGCTGGAGAATAGATGATTTTTCTGCCAGTTGGGGTTGTGCCGGTACTGAAACAGAGTTTCTTCAAGGTGTGTAGGTCCGGCAACATTGCCGGCCCCTTCCATACCTCGTATAGGACCCTATCCCCCCACCCCCTGTTCTTTTACGATGGCCGAGCCATTGTCTTTCTAAGCTGGCGTCCTGTAACCTCACCATTGCCGGTGGGTTGCCGGCCAGACACCCTCTCCTCAGCTGACGGCTGTCGGCGACTGACGGTTCCCGGCGACCATGACGGCTGTGGGTGGGAGCTCCCTTCTGTCACCAGGTTCTCCAGTTCTCCCTTGAACTGCTAACCAGAACTTCTGTTGTCGACGTATTGCTCCGGCCGGCAGTAGACTGGCACAGATAGGTACTGAGTCAGTCGGTAGCATGCCAACTGTACTAGTGCTGCCGGAGGCTGGTCTGCAGTGGTAAGCCGGCAATAGTACTGTGGCCAGAAGGAAGCCTGAATGTTACATTCTCCCCTTCCATTTGAACCTTCTTTTCGGAGAAAGGCAGTAAAAACGGATTTTGAGCAAAGCTTTACATCCTTTATTACTGTATACATACACAGTAATAGATACCCTTCACTTCATGCTCTCTCTCTCTCTCTCTCTTAGCTAGTATGCTGGATGTTCCGGCAAGAGCTAGCTAATCTGGCAACGTGCCGGCTGAACTACAGTATATGTCTATACAGGTAGTCAGTATATTTGCACTATAGTATATATGGCAGATGGAAAACTAATGTATATATTATACTAGTAGTTATTTCCATTATATCGGTATCCCTGCCCAGGTATTTGCTGAACCCAATCCTATATTGATAGAATAATATTTCGTCAATATTCTGATTTGAAATCAGTTTCCATTTACCCTACTATATTAAATTTTGTAAAGGGCTGGTGGTGTGACACCTCTAACCCTTAAAGGGGAGAGCCCTTATCCCTGAGTTTCCCTGATCAGGAAACTCCCTGATTCAATATTGTAAGGGAGGCCACAGCAAATAGACTGGGTGGGATACACAAATATATGTCTTTTATCTTTTCTAATCCAGTTGGCCAGCAGCAACTGGCTGAAGAATATTAGATATAATTTTACAGTACCCATTAAATTGCAGTATGGTATATACTGCAAATAGAAAACTATAGTGTGATTATACAGTAGTTATTTCTACATATCTTGGGTACCCTTGTGCAAGCTTCTGCTGGTATCGCTCCCATATCGAAAGAATGGTATTCCTTCGATACTCTGATTGTGAAATCAGTCCTCCTTACCTCACAGTTTTAAGTATAAGGGGGACAGTGCCTTGTACACTTCTCTATACCTAGGTGTTTGACCCCCTTTTTTACCTGGAATTCCTAAGTTGGATGAATCTTCTTATATTAATACTGAGGGGAGGTAACAGCATTGGCCTGCAGGGGATACACGGGTATGTGTCTCCCACTATCCCTTTATAGCTTCCTGTCCTAAGCTATTTTGTCAAAAGATGACTTTTGCAACTTGTTTATCAGTGTGATAATCAATTGAATACTCATTTCTGTTCTCCTTTCCTAACAGGAGGAACACCAGATGATGCATCGCAGTCTTCTGCAGCTATAAGAGTGAGTATTTTCACGGACATAATACATGCAGGTTTCATGCCCCTAGCAATATAATTTCTAAATCACCAACACCTTCTGAGACCCTCCGACCTATAAGTAGGCCGGACCTTACTGTCCGAAGGTCTCGAAAATTTCAAGTTAATAGTATCTAGGGATACAGCTCTTAGCACTTACGCATTTGGATGTGAGGTTTCTAAAATCTCTCCGAAACCACACCTACCAATATTAGGGGTTCCTAAAGGTGCGACATCCTGTTCCTTATCCCTCCTTTCTCCACCCCAGTTCGAAGGAAGGAGGTGGGGATGAGGGTAATCCCCCTCTCGCTGCCAGTGCATATACGATGGCAGCCTCAAGCTGTTGAACTACAGTTAGTTTGGTTTCAGGTGTTGTCTGAAACAAAAATGCAGTTCAGTTACTAACTCGCAAAAACACGGAAACTCTACGGGAATTGAACCGAAGATTTAACTTATTCATTGTGGTAACTGGCAAATTAGCCTTTTACTGACTCGTTGTGATAACAACAACGGCAGTCATTGATTCACTGTCATATCTGACTCTGCCGCCGAGAGCCAGCAGTGTGTGCCCTTGGTCACCACCCAGTCAATGGCTGGGTTGGTATGCCTTCAGTCGGCAGCCCGCCGACAACCGGCAGACTTCCGACAGCCCGAGGGGTCGCCGATGATTCAGCGGGCTGCTGGTTATGCGTATAGTTTTCACCACTACCCAGTCACACTGAATGCTGGCTAGGATGGTGTGCCTTCTGTCAGCGACCCGCTGACGACCTACGAGTCACTGACATGCCGGAGAACCGCTAGCCATATCCGTACTAAAGTACTGTGCCAGTTGACTTACCCCCAAGTACTAGCCTTGACGGTAATATGCCAGTTGTACAGGTGTATACAATACCCTGTACATCTGTAGTATAGGACCATACCACAGACAGAAATCTTTGGTACATAACCATACAATAGAATAGTTTCCAGTATGCTGTGCTTCTAAGCCCAATCTGTTGCTGAGACCTACCTGATTTGGGGATTCACTTCCCCCCTTTCTTATGCTGACTCTTCATAAGTCTCTTTGATTCTCATTATTAATTCCCTGGATGTTGGCGCTGTTTACGCTACTCTATCCTTATGAGCTAGAATCTTCCATTGGGCCCCACTTAAAGGGGATGCCCTAAAATCAATAATTAGGAAGGCCACAGCACTTGGCTGGAGGGATTCACACGTACGTGTCTCTCCTATTCTTTTCCATCGTACCTATTCTAAGCTTTATACAATAAAAAGGAATCTTCTATTACAGTGAAACACTGAGAAGCTGATATAGACAAATGGTCAGGTATGACCTAAAAGGAGGACGGAAAAGTTTCTTAGTTCTCCTTGGGATGTTAAACAGCATCCCACAGTTACAATGACCGTTGTTCCACAAACGGTCAGATATGTACACTTTTGATCATGCAAAGCAAACAGACGCTCCTGGTAGGAGGGAGGTTCCTTCCGGATCGCTGGACCTTTGATCCTTAGGTCCAAGGCTTAACCAAGATGAGACTAGAATGGAAATGATCATACCTCCACCATCCTTTCCTCAACTCTTCCTACATTCAAATCCCCCCTGGAAGAGTATATCTTAGAGCTCTAGAGCATACTAGTGGTAAGGCAAGTAGAGTCCATCGATTTCCACGGAAGGCTGTTTGGTGTTAACGTGAAGGACTCAAGAAAACTCTGAGTCATTCTGGACTTGGCGCCACTCAACAAGTTCCAATAAAACAGCAAGTTCAGAATGTTAATCCTTCTGAACATAAGGACCTTATTCAGTAAGGGGTGTTCGCAGTCTGGTCACACCTGAAAGATGTCTATCGGCAACTTCCAGTCAGTCACCCCCTCCCCTCCTACCTAGGATCCAAGTTACAAAGGATAACATATATCCTAGACAAGATTCTCGTTGGACTAGATTCAGTCCTAGGATGTTCATGGAATTGGCCGACACAGTCAAGCGAAACCAAGCCTAAAAAGAGTTCAGGCAACAATCTGGACGACAGGCTGGGGTGGGCATCACCCGAAACGGCTGTCTATGAGCATCCATGGAGATGATCTGGCCCCCGGAACATCGGGGATGTAAGATAACTTCAAGAAGTCTCGATTCTCTCCAGCTCAGGGGCTTCAAAGTTTTTAAAAAACCATTGAAACCTGTGATCACCCTAACTCTCCTTTCCCTTGGGGGGGGGGGGGGGGGGGGGGTAAAAGGAGATCGCAAGGTCGGTCGAGAGACTATGGTAATCAGTCAGGATTCCAAGATGCTAACAGAGAGGAGTTTTGAACACTTTCCAGTTCACGATAATGACAGACCCAGTGCTACGAGCACAGCTGTAAGATACGTTAAGAGGCTGGAGAAGATACGCATCAAAAGCTCGAAGAGATCTAATAGGACCAATGATGGTCCTTCTTCGCTTACCCTACATTGACCAAAGGCCACAGGCCTGTAGGCCATGTTAGTCCTGTGATAGGTGGAGAAATTCTCTCCACACAGATCAGACCTCCTCAGGCTGATCTGGGTCATCGAAGCGATAATGAGGCGTCGAAACTGTCGAGGATAAGGGACGTCTCATTTCATTAGGGAATGTTAGCCATCCCTTCCTTAAGGGAATGGCACCTAGACTTAGGAATTCCTATTCAGTCCATCCAATCTGCTGCGGAAGGCCCTCTACATGCTGAGACCCTTTCAGGGAAGAGGGGCTCCGTTGGTATCCAGGAAGCCCAAGAACACCCCGTTCCCAGTAATGAAGGAACTGAGGTTGAGGCTGGTCCTAGTTCTGCACCTAGGATTATCCAGGAGGCTCAGAAGTTTTCTGCCTTCGATTTATCACAGAGCACCTGATCCCTTCATCTTATGAATTCCTTGCCCTAACGGTTAGGAAAAAGACTTGGGATCTCAAAAGGCAAAATAGAATTCCTAACAGAATACAAGTCTGGTTAGCTAGAAGACAATACGAGTCTTCTTGGGAAAGTAAGTTGCTTTGTAAAGCAAAAGGACCGAAAGGAATTTCATGATCTTCTGCCTGTCCTTCTCTGTCCACCCCTATAATTAAGGTCTGGCGGCCAACAGCACGATGGCCTTTGAGAAAGGAGGCAGTGTATCCCTGGATACTATGAGAAGATTGGTTCCTCGGCCCTGTCCCCATATGAACCCTTGAGTAAGCACCAAGAGTGTAGCCGGCTTTGCGAGAGAGATTGCTTGATTGGATCTTTGGATCCATGAACCAATATCTATGTGCAAGTCATCCTCGACTAGACCTCTTCTATATGCTCTTTAAGTGGATCTGACGAATGAAATCTTTAATAAGATTCCGAAGACACGTGCAGGCTTAGGCCTGCAGCACCACCAAAGCCCATCTCATGGTCTTTGGACAAGGTCCTACATTATGCCTCACATGTGATCAATGAGGATTGTTCCCTCAAGGATCTAACCCAAAAGGTTATTTTTCTGTTTGCTATAGCCTTTGGGGCTAGAGTTAGTGAAATAGTGGCCCTATCTGGGGATGAGGGCTACATTAAGTGGGAGAACTGCATCTCTTTCCTGATCCAACCTTTCTCACTAAGGACGAGCTACCCACTAAGAGGTGGGGTTCCTGGAGAATCTTCCCACTGAAGGAAGATGTCTCTCTAGGTCTGCTGGAGTGCCTAAGGTCTGTCTTCATAGAACTTCAGACTTCAGGAGAAACAGCTCTTTACAGGAAAAACCTCTGGATCAAACTATCCCTACAACTGAGGGCGAAGCTCACCTACCTTGTTCGCGGACCGGATTCTGACAGTGCTCTTGCAGATAGTGATCCGAGAAAAATTGTTTCATCACTGAACTTTTCAGTGTGTGGACTTGAGCCTCTTCGCTCATTTACTGGTCGGAGGTTGTTCATTGGAACTATCAATTAAAAGGAGAAGGGGTCAGCGTCTGAGAGTAGCACTCATCATTTCTTATCTTTAAAAAAAAGGGGGGGGGGAACATTAATTTCTGTATTTGTCCCTTGTATAATTTCCTTATCATGCTACATTCATTTAGCATGTAGTCATTTATTAGAAATAAATGTCTATTAAAATGCAGTTGCGTCCTAATTCGCCCGACAATTGCATGATTAAGATGCCAGAGTTCCTTGACTTACTTATGTAAGTATTTCTCATATCATTGTATGCTTACAAACATTGGATGGGGACACTGATATTGGTTGGCAATATATACAAACCTTGAAACCGTTTGTATTCTCAGTGTTTACTTATGTTTGTTCATACAATATATGCTACCTTGAGGCCCCTTTTCTAACGTCTAAAATGACTCTTCCCTGCATGGGGCAGGAAGCACTAACTTTGTTATACTTAGTGATAATGACGGATAACGGTAACGTCATTTGTCTCAACTGGCCCTTTTGGTCGTAGAAATATTGTCCCAAGGTTAAGGCACTGATGAAAATTCACAGATACATTAATTCTCTGGTATGCTTCCATCAGGACGTCATGGCTTGAGCCCACAAAACGGATTTTGAGCGAAGCAAAAAATCTATTTTTGGGTGAGATGGCCATGATGTCCTGATGGACCCACCCTTCTTTTCTATGAAAAGATCTTCACAGTTTCCCTCCCCGAACTACTGTATCTAAAGCACCATGCTCAACGCTACAAGGAATGACCGCCAGAGGGAGTTGGCGCGGTTGTGATACGATAGTAGTAGGGGAACCAGGATAACCTCTAATGCGGCTACCCTTCTAATTCTGCCACGTATCCCCCTCGAAGTGTAAAGGCTATTCGGGGTGCAGATTGCCACGTGGCGTGTCAAGA